>NW_023260052.1:36632-104192 GCF_009762535.1 Notolabrus celidotus
GAAGAAGTAAGAAAGAAAGAAAGAAGAAAGGATGAATAACAGACCCCAAAAAAGGAATCTCCAGCAGAGATCCAGAGGAACCTACGAGACAAGGGAGCTCAGGGACTCCAGAAAGGTCTATGGTTAGTAACTTTAATGGGACAGGAAGAGTTAAAGTGAGAGACAGGGCGAGAGAGGAGAGAGGGAAAGACAGGATCCAGTGTGTCAGTCTAAGCCTATAGCAGCATAACTAAGACCTGGTCCAAGCCTGATCCAGCTCTAACTATAAGCTTTATCAAAAAGGAAAGTTTGAAGCCTACTCTTAAAAGTAGAGAGGGTGTCTGCCTCCTGGACCCTGACTGGTAGATGATTCCAAAGGAGAGGGGCCTGATAAATGAAGGCTCTACCTCCCATACTATTAGAGACTTTAGGTACGATGAGCAGTGTACTCTAACTGACACTTGAAAGATAATCCCAGATCAAGCCTTCATGTGTCAGTAATTTATCTATGGGAGTACGCTATAGGTCTGTGCATCAACATGTGCAGCATTAGTGGTTCATGTTAAAGCTCTCAGTTAAAGGAATCCAGTTTTCTGGCTTCTTGAGAACAGCTTCACACACAGGTAGCAGCCGCTGTACAGGAGCTATACTGTATCCAGAGCTCGCTGGGTGTGTTTCAACCTCAGGCCTGAAAATGGACAGCTGACCCTGAGGCAGAGAAAGACAACAAGTCAGACGGCTGTCAGCATCCAGACACGCCAGCTTTCTCTGCAGAGACACTACACAGGTTCAGCTTTAAAGACGCCCGCTCTCCGCTTCTAAACGACTCAGAATAAACCCTGACAGAAAACCTCACACCTTGGGATCATGTGGGTTTCAGCCTGAAACAATAACTGGGGTATGATCTCGGCAGATTGAGGACTTTATTCAGCTTGTCCTGAGCTCAAAGATGGATCAGGAAACATGCTTGGATGAAAGACAGCAGGAGGATCCGGGTTTTCTTTGCGGGAGTTCTGGACAGTTCTCTGGATTAGGTGTGTCCTCTGGATCAGCTTGCACCAGGTTATTGTAAGAATGGACCTGATGTGAAGAGACCTTTTCACCTGTTTGTTTCTGAGACAAGCCGTCTGGTCATGAGACGGAGTCTGCTGCTGGTGACCGTGATGACGGTGATCCTGCTGGACTTCAGCATTGTAAGTGACCCTCACACAAACCTCTATAGGTCTCTGTCAAAAACTCATTTATACTTTAAAGACATTTCTGGTGTTAGAGGGTCGTTTTTAATGCAGTGACTTCCACTACAGAGTCATGTCTGTTTTAATGCAGTGACTTCCACTACAGAGTCATGTCTGTTATTAATGCAGTGACTTCCACTACAGAGTCATGTCTGGTTTAATGCAGTGACTTCCACTACAGAGTCTTGTCTGTTTTTAATGCAGTGACTTCCACTACAGAGTCTGTCTGTTTCTAATGCAGTGATTCCACTACAGAGTCATGTCTGTTTTTAATGCAGTGACTTCCACTACAGTCATGTCTGTGTTTAATGCAGTGACTTCCACTACAGAGTCATGTCTGTTTTAATGCAGTGACTTCCACTACAGAGTCATGTCTGTGTTTAATGCAGTGACTTCCACTACAGAGTCATGCTGTTTTTAATGCAGTGACTTCCACTACAGAGTCAGTCTGTTTGTAATGCAGTGACGTCACTACAGAGTCATGTCGTTTTTAATGCAGTGACGTCCACTACAGAGTCATAACTGTTTTTAATGCAGTGACTCCACTACAGAGTCATGTCTGTGTTAATGCAGTGACTTCCACTACAGAGTCATGTTGTTTATAATGCAGTGACGTCCACTACAGAGTCATGTCTGTTTTTAATGCAGTGACTTCCACTACAGAGTCATGTCTGTTTTAATGCAGTGACTTCCACTACAGAGTCATGTCTGTGTTAATGCAGTTACTTCCACAACAGAGTCATGTCTGTTTGTAATGCAGTGACGTCCACTACAGAGTCATGTCTGTTTTTAATGCAGTGACTCCACTACAGAGTCATGTCTGTTTTAATGCAGTGACGTCCACTACAGAGTCATAACTGTTTTAATGCAGTGACTTCCATACAGAGTCATGTCTGGTGTAATGCAGTGACTTCCACTACAGAGTCATGTCTGTTTATAATGCAGTGACGTCCACTACAGAGTCATGTCTGGTTTAATGCAGCGACTTCCACTAGAGTCATGTCTGTGTTTAATGCAGTGACTTCCACTACAGAGTCAGTCTGTTTTTAATGCAGTGACTTCCACTACAGAGTCATAACTGTTTTTAATGCAGTGACTTCCACTACAGAGTCATTTCTGTTTTTAATGCAGTGACTTCCACTACAGAGTCAGTCTGTTTTAATGCAGTGACGTCCACTACAGAGTCATGTCTGTGTTTAATGCAGCGACTTCCACTACAGAGTCATAACTGTTTTAATGCAGGACTTCCACTACAGAGTCATTTCTGTTTTAATGCAGTGACTTCCACTACAGAGTCATGTCTTTTAATGCAGCGACTTCCACTACAGAGTCATAAGTTTTTAATGCAGTGACTTCCACTACAGAGTCATTTCTGTTTTAATGCAGTGACTTCCACTACAGAGTCTTGTGTTTCTAATGCAGTGACTTCCACTACAGAGTTTGTCTGTTTTTAATGCAGTGACTTCCACTACAGAGTCATGTCTGTGTTTAATGCAGTGACTTCCACTACAGAGTCATGTCTGTTTTAATGCAGTGACTTCCACTACAGAGTCATGTCTGTTTTTTAATGCAGTGACTTCCACTACAGAGTCTTGTCTGTTTCTAATGCAGTGACTTCCACTACAGAGTCATGTCTGTTTATAATGCAGTGACTTCCACTACAGAGTCTGTCTGTTTCTAATGCGTGACTCCCAACCAAATGAAAATACTCATAGAGCTTTGTCAGGTGTGAATGTTAGAACATTGTCTGCATACATCTGAATTTATGAACACATAAATCAGGCAAACAAGCAACATCATAACACCATACCTAAGAGTAAATGAAATGGATCTAAGCACCGTGATCTAACATTACTTAGTCGGCTGATGTTGTGAAGATGAAGCGATGATTAGCAAACACTATTAACAGCCCAAGGTCAATTCTTCAGCGGGAACTATTAACCATCGTGTGTTCAACAGATTGAGTTCAAATGACTATGACAGCTGTCATACCTGTGAGGCAAAGTTAATGACAGTCCTGACTCCTGTGCACAGGAGCCGCAAACAAATCAACTAAAAAATATGGAAAATGTTGACAAAAGCTGATTTTGATAGCTTGAAAATCACTGAAATCACATTTGCTTTTTTCACTGCATTTAAAAAACAGACATGACTCTGTAGTGGAAGTCACTGCATTAAAAACAGTTATGACTCTGTAGCGGAAGTCACTGCATTA
Organism: Notolabrus celidotus; assembly: GCF_009762535.1. Lineage (NCBI taxonomy): Eukaryota > Metazoa > Chordata > Actinopteri > Labriformes > Labridae > Notolabrus > Notolabrus celidotus. The sequence continues at coordinate 40,062 of NW_023260052.1, forward strand.
TAAACAGACGGACTTTAGTGGAAGTCACTGCATTAAACACAGACATGACTCTGTAGTGGAAGTCACTGCATTAAACACAGACATGACTGTAGTGGAAGTCACTGCATTAAAAACAGACATGACTCTGTAGTGGAAGTCACTGCATTAAAAACAGACATGACTCTGTAGTGGAAGTCACTGCATTAAAGACAGACATGACTCTGTAGTGGAAGTCACTGCATTAAACACAGACATGACTCTGTAGTGGAAGTCACGTATTAAACACAGACATGACTCTGTAGTGGAAGTCATGCATTAAAAACAGACATGACTCTGTAGTGGAAGTCACTGCATTAAACACAGACATGACTCTGTAGTGGAAGTCACTGCATTAAACACAGACATGACTCTGTAATGGAAGTCACTGCATTAAAAACAGACAGACTCTGTAGTGGAAGTCACTGCATTAAACACAGACATGACTCTGTAGTGGAAGTGCATTAAACACAGACATGACTGTAGTGGAAGTCACTGCATTAAAAACAGACATGACTCTGTAGTGGAAGTCACTGCATTAAAAACAGACATGACTCTGTAGTGGAAGTCACTGCATTAAACACAGACATGACTCTGTAGTGGAAGTCACTGCATTAAACACAGACATGACTCTGTAGTGGAAGTCACTGCATTAAACACAGACATGACTCTGTAGTGGAAGTCACTGCATTAAAACAGACATGAGTCTGTAGTGGAAGTCACTGCATTAAACACAGACATGACTCTGTAGTGGAAGTCACTGCATTAAACACAGACATGACTCTGTAGTGGAAGTCACTGCATTAAAAAACAGACATGACTGTAGTGGAAGTCACTGCATTAAAAACAGACATGACTCTGTAGTGGAAGTCACTGCATTAAAAAAACAGACATGACTGTAGTGGAAGTCACTGCATAAACACGACATGACTCTGTAGTGGAAATCACTGCATTAAAAATAGACATGACTCTGTAGTGGAAGTCACTGCATTAAACACAGACATGACTCTGTAGTGGAAGTCACTGCATTAAAAACAGACATGACTGTAGTGGAAGTCACTGCATTAAAAACAGACATGACTCTGTAGTGGAAGTCACTGCATTAAACACAGACATGACTCTGTAGTGGAAGTCACTGCATTAAAAACAGTTATGACTCTGTAGTGGAAGTCACTGCATTAAAAACAGTTATGACTCTGTAGTGGAAGTCACTGCATTAAACACAGACATGACTCTGTAGTGGAAGTCACTGCATTAAAAACAGTTATGACTCTGTAGTGGAAGTCACTGCATTATAAATAGACATGACTCTGTAGTGGAAGTCACTGTATTAAACACAGACATGATCTGTAGTGGAAGTCACTGCATTAAACAGACATGACTCTGTAGTGGAAGTCACTGCATTAAAAACAGACATGACTCTGTAGTGGAAGTCACTGCATTATAAACAGACATGAAGCTGTAGTGGAAGTCACTGCATTAAAAACAGACATGACTCTGTAGTGGAAGTCACTGCATTAAACACAGAGATGACTCTGTAGTGGAAGTCACTGCATTAAACTAAAGATTGAGACCATAGACTTTTTTTGCCAGCAGTGGATTAAAGCATGTATTTACTGTCTCAACAGCTGTTTGGATGCTGCAGTGCCCAGTGGAATTCACATGGACTCTGTTAACATGAGACATGTCCTGAAGTGGCTCCCTCTGTAGTGGAAGTCACTGCATTAAACACAGACATGACTGTAGTGGAAGTCACTGCATTAAAAACAGACATGACTCTGTAGTGGAAGTCACTGCATTAAAAACAGACATGACTCTGTAGTGGAAGTCACTGCATTAAACACAGACATGACTCGTAGTGGAAGTCACTGCATTAAAAACAGACATGACTCTGTAGTGGAAATCACTGCATTAAAAACAGACATGACTCTGTAGTGGAAGTCACTGCATTAAAAACAGACATGACTCTGTAGTGGAAGTCACTGCATTAAAAACAGACATGACTCTGTAGTGGAAATCACTGCATTAAAAACAGACATGACTCTGTAGTGGAAGTCACTGCATTAATAACAGACATGACTCTGTAGTGGATGTCACTGCATTAAAAACAGTTATGACTCTGTAGTGGAAGTCACTGCATTAATAACAGACATGACTCTGTAGTGGAAGTCACTGCATTAAAACAGACATGACTCTGTAGTGGAAGTCACTGCATTAAACACAGACATGACTCTGTAGTGGAAGTCACTGCATTAAAAACAGACATGACTCTGTAGTGGAAGTCACTGCATTAAATACAGTTATGACTCTGTAGTGGAAGTCACTGCATTAAACACAGACATGACTCTGTAGTGGAAGTCACTGCATTAAATACAGACATGATCTGTATGGAAGTCACTGCATTAAACTAAAGATTGAGACCATAGACTTTTTTTGCCAGCAGTGGATTAAAGCATGTATTTACTGTCTCAACAGCTGTTTGGATGCTGCCAGTGCCAGTGGAATTCACATGGACTCTGTAACATGAGACATGTCCTGAAGTGGCTCCCTCTGCAGGCTCCTGTGACACTGCACTCCTTTACTCTGTCCAGTTCCAGGGGGAGTCACACACGAAAAAACACTTCACTGAGATAAATCAACGCTGCTGATTTTCCAAATTACATATCAGTCTCTCAGATTTCTTTCGCTCATTTGAGGCGTTCATGTTTGTTTATTTTCTTGAATATGTCAACAATCGTCCTGCGCCAAAATATGGAAAATGTGTACAGTCCACAGTTTCGTTTGAGGCGATATATATCCATATGGTGATGTTTGAAGTTAAACAGACATGGTTTGTTTCAGTTATGTATCTTTAAGTAAATATTTAAAAGCATCAAATATGACATTAAGGTCTAAATTGTCAGTGACATCGAGGAACACAATCCAGCGTAATGACAGCTCCCATGGTTGTTAATCTGAGGAGGATTCTTTCTCTCTCTTAGATTTCTTGATTCCCTGAACAGCAGCATCAGAAATGATGGATCCCACCTCCATTCAACAAACAAACATTGTAGACGTAGTTTTCTTCTCCTCTTGAGGACAGACCTGACAAAGCTTTTACTTTCAGCTACAACTAACCTGTAATTACCGATTCTGATTCAGGACATGTTGAATCTGGATTCTCCCCCCCCCCCCCCCCCCCCCCCCCCACCAGGTCTGGGTTTTAGTCTGAGAAGGGGTTCTGGTCTCTGTCTGTAGTCTGAGTTAGGTGTCAACTTAACTAGGTTTGTCAGCAAGGAGAAACAGTCGTATGGAGAGCAACAGCAGGGTCTTCTAGAAACTCTGACATCATCAAAGACAGACTTCTAACAATTGCTGTCTGTATGATGGTCAGAATTCTGTCTTTGAATGATGTCAGACTTGTCTTCTTGATGATGTCAGAATTCTGTCTTTGATGATGTCAGAATTCTGTCTTTGATGATGTCAGAGTTCTGTCTTTTGATGATGTCAGAATTCTGTCTTTGATGACTGTCAGAGTTCTGTCTTTTGATGATGTCAGAATCTGTCTTGATGCTTGCAGAATTCTGTCTTTGATGATGTCAGAAGTCTGTCTTTGATGATGTCAGGAATTCCCCCCCCTGTTCTTTTGCACTGATCGTCAGAATTCTGTCTTTGATGATGTCAGAATTCTGTCTTTGATGAGTTCAGAATTCTGAGAACAAATGGAACATTCCGTGAAGAAGGTCAGAGCTAAAGAATCATCCGGTCTCTAATCCTCTCTTCATAGACCTCCCATTCAACAAACAAACATTGTAGACGTAGTTTTCTTCTCCTCTTGAGGACAGACCTGACAAAGCTGGACTTGGATTTGGACTAATCTGCATCATGATGTTGTTATTTCAGCAAACTGAAGACCGTTAATTACAAGAACATCACAAGAACATCAGTTCTGTTTCAGGTTCATACGCTGAAGGAAGCCAGAGGAAGACTCTGTGGACCTGTTTACAGTGAAACTGAGACTCAAAAACATAAAGGGGTGACTCTTTGTGGGATATAATGAACCAAGGAATTATAGTGTTTGTTATGTAAACATATGCGGGAAAGATAGTCTTTGCTGGACGTTGCGAGCTACATAGTAATGTCCAATAGTTGGCCTTCCTTCTCAGAGGCTATGATGGCGGGTGGGTTCAGGGATTGCATGAAAACAACATTTTGATAAAGAACAGCACTTTCAATGTCAGGAGGATTCTTTTGTTCTGTGTAATTTAAGTCAGGAGTGTGAAGAAGATATTTACCATCTATAATAAAGAGGGGATTCAGTTACAGTTTGACAGTGCAGGAGTTCGACCGGGTGAACTATGTACCTGATACCTCCAAGTGAATTCTGCTGGTTTTTCTACCTGTTATATTTGTTGCGTCTCATAACAAACATTAATAACCCTGCTTACTAACACAGAAATTAGAGACACACCTGACCTAATGAAGGTAATTGTCAGGTGTGTCTGGGCTGAAACAGCTCTGACACGACATTCGCTGCTTTAGCTTTCAAAAGACTGCGTCATGATGGGTATCAATCACAGAGAGGAACGTTTAATTAACGCTTCAGGAATGTTCCTGCTGCTGTTTTGAAGTCCAGAGTAACACTCCTCTTTTTGAAGGTTAGCAGACCTCAGCGCCGTAACCTCCTTTGAAGTCAGTTCACTTTCAGCCCAGTGAAGAATGTGGTTTTACAGTAGGCATTTAAGTATTTGCTTTGGCTTTATTTTCATGCACAGGCAGTTGCTGCTGGGTTAAAACCACCAAATGTACTGTACTGCACAATCCTGCTGTGTCTCTATGAAGCTCATTTTGTTGCAAAACAAGTTGCAAATGTGAAACTAGATCCACGAATAGGATACACATTGACTGATCTAACTCGGCATTTTGGGATCTGTGTAGCATTTGTAGACGTGTAAAAAATCTGCATGCACAGTGTTTATTTGAGTTCACATTTATAGATACGAGTAGGCATTTATCCTGTGAACTAGTTCAAGACTTTAGATACATATTTGTGGATCTGAGTTTACATTATTGTAACAAAGTAATCATTGTGAATCTGGTCCACCAATTTTGGGTCTGATGATGCATTCAAGGATCGGTGAAAACGTTTATAGATTTTTGTGCGCATTTGTGGATCTCAGTTCACATGTGTGGGTCTGTGTTCAAATGTGTGGGTCTGAGTTCACATGTGTGGGTCTGTGTTCACATGTGTGGGTCTGTGTTCACATGTGTGGGTCTGTGTTCACATGTGTGGGTCTGTGTTCACATGTGTGGGTCTGTGTTCACATGTGTGGGCCTGTGTTCATATGTGTGGGTCTGTGTTCACATGTGGGTCTGTGTTCACATGTGGGGGTCTGTGTTCACATGTGTGGGTCTGTGTTCACATGTGTGGGTCTGTGTTCACATGTGTGGATCTGTGTTCACATGTGTGGGTCTGTGTTCACATGTGTGGGTCTGAGTTCACATGTGTAGGTCGTCTTTCACATGTGTGGGTCTGTGTTCACATGTGTGGGTCTGAGTTCACATGTGTGGGTCTGTGTTCACATGTGTGGATCTGTGTTCAAATGTGGGTCTGTGTCACATGTGTGGATCTGCGTTCACATGGTGGGTCTGTGTTCACATGTGTGGGTCTGTGTTCACATGTGTGACTCTGTGTTCACATGTGTGGGTCTGTGTTCACATGTGTGGGTCTGTGTTCACATGTGTGACTCTGTGTTCACATGGTGGGTCTGTGTTCACATGTGTGGGTCTGGGTTCACATGTGGGATCTGTGTTCACATGTGTGGGTCTGTGTTCACATGTGGGTCTGTGTTCACATGTGTGGGTCTGTGTTCACATGTGTGGATCTGCGTTCACATGTGTGGGTCTGTGTTCACATGGTGACTCTGTGTTCACATTTGTGGATCTGAGTTCACATGTGGGCCTGTGTTCACATGTGTGGGCCTGTGTTCACATGTGTGGGTCCGTGTTCACATGTGTGGGTCCGTGTTCACATGTGTGGGTCTGTGTTCACATGTGTGGGTCTGTATTCACATGTGTGGGTCTGTGTTCACATGTGTGGGTCTGTGTTCACATGTGTGGGTCTGTGTTCTCATGTGAGGGTCTGCGTTCACATGTGTGGGTCTGCGTTCACATGTGTGGGCCTGTGTTCTCATGTGAGGGTCTGTGTTCACATGTGTGGATCTGCGTTCACATGTGTGGATCTGTGTTCACGTGTGGGTCTGTGTTCACATGTGTGGCTCTGGGTTCACATGTGTGATTCTGTGTTCACAGTGTGGGTCTGTGTTCACATGTGGGGCCTGTGTTCACATGTGTGGGTCTGTGTTCACATTTGTGGGTCTGTGTTCACCTTTGTTGGTCTGAGTACACATTTTAAAATCTAATGAACGCATATATGGACACGTGAACACATTTATGACTCTGACTACACATTAGAGTTCACATTTAATGCTCTGAATTTGAATTTGCAGGATTGTGTTTACATGTTGTGGCTCAGTCTACATATCTGAGCATTCATTAGTGGATCTGTATTCGCAGTTTTTTTTTAGGTGTTTACAACGTGTTTTGATCAATATTGACTCCATGTGTCTCATCACTGATGCATATGATCGTTCATATTAACAATCTTTACACTGATTTCTAAAATTCAGACACTCTTAGACTCTGATGCATGAAATAGCTTCTGCAGGCGTGCATGTTAGCTCCAGTGTGGGTGTAATGACGTGAATAGAAAGCTGTTAAACTTTGATAAACCTAGCGGGTGGGCTCCACCCATCAGCAGACAAAAGCTGTGACTAATTTCTAACCTTAATTGTATTTTCACTGAGCGGCTGCAAAGACAGTGGGTTAAAATAGAAGACACAATGAGGACTCAGCTTCTGTTGGTTAATGTTATTCATGGCTGCAGTTTGTGTGTCAGTGAAGGAATGACGGGTGTGGTTCCTGAGGATTATTGTGGTCAGTGACACAACAGATGTTCTGTGAAATATTACACACAGACTCTACATAACTCCACAATCAGAGTCTCTTACAGCTGTCTGTTTGTCCATCAGGGAGTTTGAGCTGACGGTCCTGAACGGCAGATGGGTGAACGCCCCTGAGTGTCAGCAGACTCCTCACACACACTGCGACCTGACCTTTGACCTGGGCTCGGACTCAGACTACAACCTCCGTGTCAGAGCGCAGTGTGGATCCGAGCTGTCAGCCTGGAGTCCCAGCCGAGCTTTCAACCGCAGAGACAGTAAGAAGCAAACTCCTTTAATGTGTTTCATGAACAGACGGAATCAATGATGAGTGTGATCCGTGTGCTCGCAGCCGTCCTGAAGGGGCCCGAGATGGTGGTGGCGGCGGTCGGTGACGCCTTGCAGGTGACGTTTGACAAGCTTCCTCTCACAGCTGCGGTCAGCGTGACGGTGTGGAAGAGAGGCGACGAGCTGCAGGTCAGAGTTCACGTCACGTCTTCATTCGTGTCTTTGCTACTTGTTCTGCGACTTCACGGTCATGGTGTTTCATCTCTTTATGCAGTGCGACCCTTTTGACTTCTTCTTCTCACTTCAGGTCACTTCCTGAAATGTTGTTTCTGTTTGTTTCAATTCAATAACCTGATTTCTTCCCTTCTTTTTGCCACTTTTTCTTTCTTTGTTTTTCCAAACTCTCTTATTTGTTTTTCACACCTTTTTCTTTTCCCTGCTGTTCTTTCTTGATAAGCTGTGCACAAGTGATGTATACTTTCCCTCTCCTCGTTCAGGCCTCGGTTTACACGATGCCTTCAGAGCAGAAGGTGCTGCACGTCGCCGCCCTGCAGGAGGAGCGGTGTACTGCGTCAGAGCTCAGACCGCACTGAGCACACAGCTCTACAGCAGCAGCACCGACACTCAGTGTGTGCCCATCACAGGTACAGGTGAACACACACCCAAAAAACATACATGTGTATTTGACCTTGTTATGTGAAAGGTGTTCTTACTTCGCAAGGTCACACTAACCCTGTGTTCAGTGATTTTACTCTAAAGAACATCTTTCACTCCACACTTTGATATCACTGGCACCTTTCAACATATCACTAATCTTAAGGTTTCTGCAGCAAAAACTTCATACAGATATTTAATTTTTTTTCATCATCATGTGACATAAACCACAGAAGAATACCAGCAGGTACCTCATGGAGAATAAACTTTAACAAAGCCATGGTTGAAGTCTCTGTGACGTGACCTGTTGGTTCTGAAGAGGTGTTGTGAAGGTCAAAGAAAGGCTGTCACCATGTTGGAAATGTTGACTCAACCTAATAGACAAAGAGGTGGACTTCTAGTCTCCTAGGGATTTCAACGATTATTTAATGTGTCACATCAAACTGGCCAAATTAAAACTCTTGGCTTTGATAAGTTTAGTCAGAGTTTACATAATTAAAGAAATGTGCCATAGAGACCCAAACTGTTCCTGTACCATGTTTATTTCAAGAGGCAACTTCCAGCTACCAGAAGTGTTAAAAACTGCAGTTCCTCAAGTGTCCACTTGAGGCTGTCTCTGGAAGTACCAGAAACCACATACACACCAATTCAAAGAAGCCGATCTTTACAGCAGAAATAAACATGTTTACAGTCTGGTTCAAAAGACCAGTGGAGTCTGGATAGCCCCTTCTTGATTGGCACACACTGTATGGGGTTAGTTTTTTCATAATGCTGCAGCTTTGACGATATTGAGATTATGAGTTTGCCATGAATGTATTTATTTATTATTATTTAAAAGGACTGTTGCAGCTATTTGTTTATTTTTTGTATTTAGTTGTTATTTAGTTTGGAATTAATAAGTAGTATTAGTTGTTAGATTTATCTAAACTTTTCTTTTTATAACTCAATAAAGTTAGATTTTTGGGGTTATATTTTTTGTTAGTCATTTGTTTAGTATATTTAGATTTTTTGTTTATTTAGTATTTCTTTAGTTTGTTTTTGTTTGTTTGGTAATCATGAGCTGTGAGCACCTGAGGTTATTTAGGTAGGTAGGTGGCAGAAGGCCGGCATGCACCTGGGTGGGCCTATGGTTTTTTACCAGTGCAAGAGAAGCAGCAGGAGCCGTGATAGTCTTTGTTCCTTTTGTTTGCTTGCTGGCCATCAGAAATAACCATTGAAAACCGCTGAACTTTTGCATGGACATTAGACTTCTTTTGCCTGCGTACATCACATCCCCACGGTGCATCAGTGACCCTTTGATTAAGTTTAGTTAAAGTTTGAGTTTGATACTTTAATTATTCTTTGAGTTTTTTTTATGACAAATGGCCACTACAAGGACCATGCATATTAATTAACACTTCTGTAAATATGCCAGAGTTAGCCAAAAGGCTAGTTTACATCCGTAGTCCCTTGCCAGATGTTAAAGAGGCTCCCTAAAAAGATCAAGATTAAACAAAGATAAAACAGAGTCAAATAAAATCAGAATAAGAAGGTAGAGGAGAAACCAAAACACAAACAAACAAACAAACAAGAGAAGAAAAGAAAAGTACAAAAATATTCAATATTTAGAATATCAAAGAAGTCAGTTTGATGACAAACATGTCAGGGGGAACTTGTTAAAAATATTTTATCCTCAGTTTTTGGAAAAGTTGCAGAGATTGGACAACGTCTTGACAAAGTTTGCGTCACAGCTTCTTGGAGGGACTGTAAATTTTGTAAATCTGAAAGGAACATTTTGTTGGTTTTTAAAAATGAAAGGTTATGAAATGTTAAAAAGATTCCGTCCGTTTGATTGACCTGCAGGTCCAGACGCTGCCTGGAAGAAGCCGACCACTGTGACGGTGACGGTCATCATCATGGCGGGTCTTCTGTTCGCCGTGTTCTGGTCTGTCGTTCACTGCCCTCAAGATACCTGTCAAACGTATTTCCACAAAGAGCCGCTGCCGAACTCACTGGTCAGTCCTAATCATCTTTCACACATTTTTAAAAATATCAAATCAGAAACAGAGAATGTGTTGTACTTAAAACTGGTGAAAAAAAGACTCTTTGACATTACTGATAAACATACACAACATATGAGGCTAAGTTTGAATGTGAAATCTAAAATGTGAAAAGTAAATAAGCAGTATAAATTATAGTTAAATAATAAAATCTCAATGTTAAATATGTTAATCTGAGTTTTAAATACATATTCATTTTTGATATTTTAATTATAATGTCAAACATTACTGTACAATACAAATCAATGTTAAATGTTAAAAATCTAAACATTAAATCTAAATTTAGAATTTAAATCTAAATGTTAAAAACAGATCTGATGACTAAATATTACATTTAAATGTTTTGTTAAATGTTAAATGTAAAAGTCAATATGTTAAGTCTAAATGTACAATATAAATCAATGCAATGTAAAAAATCTTAAATGTCTAATATAATTCTACATTTGAATCCAAATGGTAAATGTCAATCAAACATCCAACATTAAATTTGCAATTTATAGTCCAAGTCTAAAATCGACTTAAATCCATTGGCTGTCCTGTGACTACATGTTTTTAAATATTAACACATTTTTATTTGTAGTATTTGTGTGAAAAAAAGTATGATCTGCAAATTAGATTTCTAATGTTGTTGGTCTGTTATTATGGAAGTGAATTATCTTTGCACCTTATTTATCAAATATCTGTCAAATCCCTCTTTTATTATATCTAACCACTGTGTGAGACAACTTTTAAAATTTACAATTGGAATAAAAACTGTTACAGAAACTTGATTGGGACACTAAAATCCCGATGAACCCTGAGGAGGTGGAGCTTTGTGAGCAGATCCAGGTGGTGCAGAGTCTTGAACCCTACCCCTGAAAACCCTGAAGAGGTGCAGCAAAGAACTGAACTTCCATTCTTCAGGATTTCTGCAAGCGTCTTCATCTTGACAAAGTTCATGTGAATCCAAACGTGTTTCTGGGAGAGGCCAAGAACAATCCTGACTCCAGAGATGAACACTCAATGAGCTGGCAAGTCAGGTATTGAAGGAGTACTATGCCTGCAGTGTAAAAACCATCAGTGCAGTGATATCAGATTTTCCCTTGCTGAACAAACTGGTGCACTGACTTCACTCGGATGGATAGTTAGTGCCATAGACCACAGAGAAAGCTTCATTATCTGTTTAATTTCCAAATCTTGGATGACAAAAATTCCCACAACACCACAAACACGGCCCAGAGGTTAAATTAAGTGACTGGATCAGCTGAGGGGACACCTAGCAGACGGCTAGCAGCTCCCCCTGTCACTCGAAGAGGCCCCGCTCCTAATTCTACCTCTCTTTGATCCTTAATCTAATGTAAACAGGTGAGTTGTTTATAAATTCAGCCTGGTGTCACTTTTGCTGTCTAGAATGAATCACTGTTGTTATTTGGCTTTGATCAACCAGAAGCATTCCATTCTATCCCTCTTTGATCTGAACATTCCATTCTATTCTCCTTTGATCTGTTCCGTTCCATTCTATTCTCCTTTGATCTGTTTCATTCTATTCTCCTTTGATCTGTTTCATTCTATTCTATTCTCCTTTGTTCTGTTCCATTCTATTCTCCTTTGATCTGAACAATCCATTCTATTCTGCTTTGATCTGTTCCATTCTATTCTGCTTTGATCTGAACATTCCATTCTATTCTGCTTTGATCTGTTCCATTCTATTCTCCTTTGATCTGAACATTCCATTCTATTCTGCTTTGATCTGTTCCATTCTATTCTCCTTTGATCTGAACAATCCATTCTATTCTGCTTTGATCTGTTCCATTCTATTCTGCTTTGATCTGAACATTCCATTCTATTCTGCTTTGATCTGTTCCATTCTATTCTCCTTTGATCTGAACATTCCATTCTATTCTGCTTTGATCTGTTCCATTCTATTCTGCTTTGATCTGAACATTCCATTCTATTCTGCTTTGATCTGTTCCATTCTATTCTCCTTTGATCTGAACATTCCATTCTATTCTGCTTTGATCTGTTCCATTCTATTCTCCTTTGATCTGTTCCGTTCCATTCTCCTTTGATCTGAACATTCCATTCTATTCTGCTTTGATCTGTTCCATTCTATTCTCCTTTGATCTGAACAATCCATTCTATTCTGCTTTGATCTGTTCCATTCTATTCTGCTTTGATCTGAACATTCCATTCTATTCTGCTTTGATCTGTTCCATTCTATTCTCCTTTGATCTGTTCTATTCTATTCTCCTTTGATCTGTTCCGTTCCATTCTCCTTTGATCTGTTCCGTTCCATTCCGTTCCGTTCTCTTCTCCTTCCTGCAGACTTATTTTTATATGACGTGTGCGATTAGGTCAGAATCAAGTATTGAACCCAGCTGGGTAATAACCTGCTGGGTTGTCATGAAGAGAGAAAGGAGCTCTAGAGACCCAAACAGTTTTTGTAACAGGCTGTAAACATGTTTATGTCAGCTGTAACATTTGAACATGGGGCTCACTGCAGAGACAGCCTCTAGTGGAAACCTCCATGAACTACAGTTTGGGGGACTTCAGCATTGGCTGTTTGATCTTGATCTAAATTCAAAGGTTTGTAGAAACTTAAAAAAGACTATATTTAAATAGAAAAGTAAAAATAACTCAGTTTTAAATTTTCTTTATCAAGTACTTACTTTTTAATTTCACTGTTAGAAGGCGAGTGTAGATTTGGGTATAGAGTCTTTAGAATAAACATGAAGTTATTTCCCATCCATCCATCATCTTGACCGCTTATCTAGTTCGGGGTCACGGGGGGGCGGAGCCTATCCCAGCTGACTTCAGGTGGAAGGCAGGGTACACCCTGGACAGGTTGCCAACCAACCTATCACAGGATGAAGTTATTCTAATTAGCTTTTATAATTTAGTTTTTTCGTCATAATTTGAATCTCGAATGTTATTCTAATTTAAAGTTTACAGTTTCTGTCCCATTCCTTGATTTAAACACACATAAGCAGCGTTCGTATTGTTGTTGTTATGAAAAGAGCTGCAGGTAGAGCTCTGATTTACTTTACCTGTTATTTTATAAATACATGTGTGTTCTGTTAGAGTTTAAAAACATTGCTTCTAATACATTTTGATTTATTCTACATTTACATCAGCTTATCTTAAGTTGAATTTTTATCTCTAAAGTAACGTGAAACCTCATCTGTGATTGCCTTCCTCTGATATTAGATGAAGAAAAACCTAATTTATTTTATCTGGGAGATTTTTTTGTCCTTGTGAATATTTTAAGGACAAACACTTCACATCAGACTTCAAGTTTTCTTCTTGATATAATTTAAACATTGTGTTTGTGCTGCTGTCATGTTTTAGTGTTACATCATATATAGTTGTGTAATGTTATATTTTTATATCGTTTATTTAATTTTTCTTACAAAACTCCTGATGAAGTGAGGAGTTAACCTGTGTGTTTGTGAAATATCTGAAATACGTTTACATGAAGGTCCTACTTTGTAAATATATTAAGTGTTATTAAACTCAAGAAGTATTAATACTAACTGTTGTGTTTGAAAGTTTTTCATTTCAGAATATCACGCACTCTCATAAATCCCCTAAAAAAATCCCCTAAGCATGTAATGAATCACTTTTATAAATAATATAAATTTATATTCAATTCAAAAATATCATTAAAGATTCCAATTCAAACTTGTTTGAAGTGTTACCTTTTTGCTCTCAATTTGAAAGACGCCCAGCAAAGTTGTTGACTTTTCAAAAACATAAATGAACATATTCTGATATCAAAGTTGTAGTTATGAGGAATAGCTCTTATGCATTAATGCATTTTGTGCGTCTGAGCAAATTTGGTTCTTGGCCCCCAGGCTGTGTTGTTGAAAACTTTTGAGTCAGATAACTTTGATCCCAAAAAAAATCCTTGTTTTCAGATTTAAAAAAAACAAAAACATTCAGAAGTCCATAATGACTGCAATGACAGAAACGTACTGCATACTGCCAAAATATGAAACAACAGCATGAAGCCGCAGTAAGGAGGGTGGAGCCAGACGTGATTACAGGAACAAACATTTGTTAACCTTTTAAGGAGATGAAATAAACACATCTCTTATTTCACCAAACAGCCTCCATGTCAAACATAACACATTCAGTTTAAGCAGCTGTGAGGATCTTTGAGTTTGTGTGGACTTTGGCGCTCCCTGTATGGGCGCCTATATGTTTGCAGTGTGCAGTCCCTTTTTTTGCACTCCATCCATCCATCCATCCATCCATCCATCCATCCATCCATCCATCCAGCCATCCATAAATCCATCCATAAATCCATCCATAAATCCCTCCATAAAATCCATCCATCCATCCATCCATCCATCCATAAATCAATCCATCCATCCATCCATCCATCCATCCATCCATAAATCCATCCATCCATCCATCCATCCATCCATCCATCCATCCATCCATCCATCCATCCATCCATCCATCCATCCATCCATCATCCATCCATCCATAAATCCATCCATCCATCCATCCATCCATCCATCCATCCATCCATCCATCCATTTTCTTCCGCTTATCCGGGGTCTGGTCGCGGGGGTAGCAGTCCAAGCAAATTGACCCAGACCTCCCTCTCCCCGGCAACACTTTCCAGCTCCTCCTGGGGAATCCCGAGGCGTTCCCAGACCAGGCGGGAGATATAATCCCTCCACCACGTTCTGGGTCTACCCCGGGGCCTTCTCCCAGTTGGACGTGCCCGGAACACCTCTAAAGGGAGGCGTCCGGGAGGCATCCTCATCAGATTCCCGAACCACCTCAGCTGACTCCTTTCGACGTGGAGGAGCAGCGGCTCTACTCCGAGCTCCCTCCGGATGTCCGAGCTCCTGACCCTCTCTCTAAGGCCGAGCCCAGACACCCTTCGCAGGAAACTCATTTCAGCCGCTTGTATCCGCGATCTTTTCCTTTCGGTCATGTCCCACAGCTCAGGACCATAGGTGAGGGTTGGAACGTAGACCGACTGGTAAATTGAAAGCTTTACCTTCTGGCTCAGCTCCCTCTTCACCACAATGGTCCGATACAACGTCCGCATCACTGCTGACGCCGCACCAATCCGCCTGTGGATCTCACGCTCCATTTTACCCCCACTCGCGAACAAGACCCCGAGATACTTAAACTCCCCCACTTGGAGCAAAGTCTCACTCCCCACCGTGAGAGAGCAATCCACCGTTTTCCGGCAGAGAACCACGGCCTCAGACTTGGAGGTGCTAACTCTCATCCCGGCCGCTTCGCACTCAGCTGCAAACCGCCACAATGCCCGCTGGAGGTCCCCGCTGGAGGAAGCCAACAGAACCACATCGTCTGCAAAAAGCAGAGATGAGATTCCAAGCTCCCCGAACTGGAGATCCTCCTCCCCCCGGCACTGATATCTTTAAAACAACAACAACAAAAAATACACAAAAAAGAAAATTGACAAAAGTAAAATGGGTGACCTCATCACGGACAGGAAGTGGATTATTATCCTGATTAATTTTTTTGAAACATCAAACCTTGAAGATTTCTCTCTCTGTCGTTTGGCCCTCCATGTTTTTTTCTGGCAGGACAGTCAGCTGGTCTTATCTGTGCACCTGATGTTTGACTGCCACCTTGTGGACAAAGAGTGAACTCTGGAAATGTGTCCACAGGTTCTTTCTTTTCTTCCTTCCCACCATGAATTTATAGAGGTGCTCATTTCTCCACATGCCAGCTGCCAGTCTTTGTTTCTTTTTGGTAAGATAGAAAGCAGTTTGCTAGTATCAGCTCCATCGACTTTAACAGACCTCTTACAGACATGCACCAACATCCAATGACAATGACAGTGGTGAGAATTTGTACCACTGGTTGCACTGGGCACTGGTTGGTTGTGGATAAATGGAAGGAAAACAAACAGTGATATAACTTGATGTTTCGACTCTTCATTATCTGTCAGGGCATTATGAATTCAGATGTTGCCACAATTTCCGTTATCTACATATCATACACTGCAAACTATTTAAGATATTGATGTTTAGTTTAATTTTGTCCTTGTGTTTTGTGTCTTGGTCCCTCCCTGTGTGTATTCTCTGTGTGTTTATAAGTTATCCTTTGTCTCCCTTGTGTGTTTTGTGATCCATCTCTTATTGTATTTAGTCTTGTGTTTTATTTTGTAGTTCTGTGTTTCCAGTTTAGTTTCACTTCCTGCTCTTGTGTTTCCCTCCTTTTTGATTACCCTGATTTGCTTCACCTGTGTCCTGTGTTCCACACCTGTGTTAATTAGTTCCTCTCTTTCCCCTGTCCATGTTGGATCATTGTACTCTCCTGTGTTCCTGGTGTTTTCTCATCCCAGTGTTTTCAGTGTTTTCTTTTGATCTCAGTTTCTTGGACATTTAAGTAAGTTTGTTTGTACCTTTTGTTCTTTTATTATCAAATCATTATTTTCTGCACTTGGGTCCTCCTTCAGTTTTCCCTCCAATGTGGCAATTACCTTTATTTAGTTCTAAAAAAATATATAACATGACAACATTTCTACTGCAATGGAGATGTATTTCTGACCTCTGTGTGTCTTGTGCAATATGAATAAGAACTTCCTGAGCGAGCCTCAAGCGGACACTTGATGAACAAATACAACATGTTGAAATTAATTGACCTTGTAGATTTTAGAAGTGCACAAATTGTGTAAAAGGCAAGGAGAAATCTCCTGCCAGGAAATATTCAAAGATTGTTCTTTGAAAGAGAGGGGGGGTTACAACTTAAGAGGGAATTTAAGATTAAAGATGGAGAGTGTTCGGACCACAAGGAAAAGCTTTTGTATTTCAGTCTGTGGTTTAAAACGGTGGAACAGACTCGGTATGGAGCTACAGCAATGCCAAAACATAATCAAGTGCAAGAAGAGGTATAAATAAATAATTTTCATGGAGGTACAAGGAGGAAGACAAGTGTTGATGGTCTGTAGGTGTACATATGAAGATAGGATGTGAATTTCTTATTATTTTAATCATTATCTAAACCATTGTTTTAACATGTATTCATCTTATTTATTTCTTGTGTTCATCTGATCTCATTAACTCTACCTTATTTTTAACTTTTCTTTCCACTCTTACTTATTTTATTAATTTTACTGTTGATTTTCTTTTCTTTTTTTAAGTACTTCTTTTTTTTTTAATCATGCCTTTTTATAATTTTACCATTGCTGTTGTTTTCTGACCGTCTGTTATTCTGTGAAGCACTTTGGGCTACATATTTTCATGTATGGAAGGTGCTTTATAAATAAAGTTGAGTTGATTTGAAGATTTGTTTTGTGGGAATGCACTAGCATAATGCCAGAAAATAGTGAGTAAAGGGCCGGATCAGTTAAGTTTTAACTTCTTCCTACTCCTGTTTGCATATGTAAAGTAAAATGCTACAGTGCTTGCTAATGGAACTGATTGATTTTTATTTTTTTTGTATAACTATTTATTCTTTTTTACTTGTATGTTTTTTTCTATTTTACTTTTATATGATCGAAATAAAGACATCCAATCAAATCAAAATAAAAGCAAACTGGAGGTTGCTGCTTGGCTAGGAATTGATATTTTTAAAATATTATAAGATAAGATAAGATATTACTTTATTGATCCCCGGGGGGGAAATTCAGTTGTTACAGCAACCCAGACATAAGTACAATCAAGAAAGACGTTTCAACAAGTAAAAAATAAAAATAAAATAGGTAAAAATAACAAAATAAAATAAGTAAAAATAAAATAAGTAAAAATAACAATATATAAATAAAGCTAGAATACAATTTAGATATATACAATGTTACAAATGGAATTTAAATTAAATAGAAGTAATTACAGGCAGTATTAAAAAATGTTTCAGTAGTGACAGGTTGACATGGTGTGATTATGGTTGGTAATGACAAATTTAAGCAATAAATAAAAATAATATGGTATGTAATATGACCATGAGTTGTAGATTATTTATCTAATGTGCCTTACAAGTAGTGACAATATTGTGTGATGGTGAAATATCTCAGCAATGTGAATTTCTAATATTTTGTAGGATCGCTTTTATTTATTTTTATTTTATCTATTTTTTCCCCAAATTTAATATTTTACTTCATGAATTATTTAAACCTGTGTGTAACGTCCTTTGTTATTAAATTAAATAATCTGTTTGGATTCCCTATTTTCACATACTTAATAAGTTCCGGTTTGTTTGTTGTCCCTGGGGGGGCTTTAATTAAGGAGACGCATGAAAGAAACCTCTGACGTGGACGCATTTTCCCGCCCATGGACGGTCGGCTCCTTTGATGGTGAGACGTGCAGTGATTCTCTCTCCTTTTTATTTAAGCTAGCAAGTTAAAAACTCGTTCATTTTGCCCTAAACTCGATGAACTGTGATGGTAAATTTGTGTTAACAGTGTATGTGAGTTTTGTTATTCAAAGTGGTCGAGATTAACGGCCATTAATAATGTTTAAAGTCCGATATCTTAGACTCATTAGCATTTTCTGTGACTCCTCAGGGGGCAGACAGGGGAGCAACAGCTCGCTGTGGGAGAGTTTACAGGTCAGTTTAATGTGCTTTTATGAATTATTGTGTCCTTTTTAAACAGGACTGCATTAAATAAGAAACCTAATTACATATATTTTTTAAAAAAGGTCTTCTAACCCTTATACTTTTTGAATTATTAAACTTTATTTAAACATTTTAATTTTTACAATGGAAACAGATGGGAGAAATCATCAAATCTGCTTTTCCCTCTTTCAACTTTGAGATGCTAAAGCTTCAGCATACTTCACCTCACAGACGTCATTTTAACTTTAAAATGTTCACAAATCTTTCAACTTCTTATGTTGCATTCAACTATTTTCTCTATCTGTCACAGTTTTTGAGATTTTACTGCTTAAACACCACAAAGTATTTCTAACTTTAAAGCTGGGGTTGGTAGTCAGATTTGGTTAAAATGATCTTTATGTCCAGATGGTGATCAATACATGATGTGTTCCTAAAAAAGAGGTTAAAAAAGCTGCTATCTACAGCCGGAGTAAACCTGGGAAAACACCAACCAATCTCGCTCGACCTCAGGCCTGTCCCTTCTGACCCGATGAGGGTCTTTGCTCAGGACTGTAGTCCGGATCAGAGTCTAAAAAGCTCTCACCACAGGGGCTCTGACAAGCAAAAGAGTTAACATTTAGTAAGTCTTACAGAAATGTAAATGTCTGTCCGGACACTGTAGGGATGATGGATGGTTTTGCTGAGGACCGGTTTTGAATCAGTCACCATCATATGGTCGTGACTCAGCGGTGCTCGTGCATGTGAGCGGGGGCGTTGTTTTGGAGGAGCTCCGAGGGGAGGAGGGGAGGGGTTAGACTGAGTCATGAGGAAATGCTACATTCAAATTCATGCTAGTTTACCGTGACTACCAACCCCAGCTTTAACATTGTTGTGGATGGCGGAATGGAATCTTCTCAAAGCATGTGACGTCATCAGACAGAGTGTGCAGCCTGCTGATGAGATCTTTGAAATCTTGTGAAAAAACTCTCCCCCAAGAAATCCACAAATTTCACTCCACATACACAAATAAAGCATCAAAATGTTCACTGCCTTCTCCTGCTTCTGTCAAAAGGGTTACCAAAGCAAAATATTGCACTGTTTAGCCTTCAGAACACCAACTGTCACAGCATCACGTGCCTGAGTTCTCATCTACTTACATTTGAAATATTTCTGGAGGACAGCAAACGTTACGCCTCATTTAGCTTGCTGCCGTGACTACATATCTCTTTACAGACATGAAAAACACATCACTGTGTTTATCAGAGTCATGGGATGCTCACAGTTTGATTCTTTTTCTGATAGCTGTTACGGTTATTGCACAGCGTCTGCAGTTTCAGACTGTTTTCACCATTAATGACAGTTGGAGACACAGGGAATTCAGATGACTTCATCAGTGCTGGTGGACACACATTTTTTATAATTATTAATATATATGTATATATGTATATATGTGTGTGTGTATGTACATATATATATATATATATATATATATATATATATATATATATATATATATATATATATATATATATATATATATATACATATATATATATATATACATATATATACATATACACATACACACACACACAGGTCAGACATTTTCATAGTTTGTTAAGCAGTTTTAAAGATTGGCTTACTGCCTTCATTCTTATATCCTCCTCATTCATCTCCATCAGGTCTTACTTCAACTTTATCACCCCTGACTTATTAAGCTTATCACCCCTGACTTGACTTATTAAGCCTTGTAAATGTCAGCACAACATCCAAATAATTCAGCATCATTAAACTTTTTTTAAAATTTCATGTTTTGACATTTTCAGCAGCTTTTCACAGATTTCAGCTTCTGCATTTCAACGCATTTGCTGCAATGAAATGCAACTGTTACACATTTTAAAATATTTCTTCCTTCTTTTAAAGACCATTTCAGATCTGTCATGGGAGATGAGCTGGAGACGTTCATCAGGTATGGATGCTGCTCTGTGGGAGGTAAGTTAACAACAGTAGAAAGCTTAAGGACGATGACATCAACATGATACTGCACTGAGAAAAGGTAATAGTCATAATCGGTCAGCTCTGTGCAAGGCTTCATCTTTTTTTTTTTTTTTTAATATATATTTTTTTTATTATAATTTTACGTATTTATAATTTTACATTTTTTTGTCGCTTTTTTGACCACCCCAGGTACGCAATCAGGTCAAAATATATTTTTTAATGAATTAAAATGCCCTTTAAAGGGTAATGTGTAGGATTAATGTAATCTTTCACTGCACTTAGGTTTGGTTTCACTGAGATGAAATAATCTAGATGTTTTTAATTTGTAAATTGAATTTAGAGCTTCAGAAGAACTGTTAAATCTGAAAGAAATGGCACAACAAACACATTTTAGAGCTTGACAAACAAACA
The DNA here is from genome assembly GCF_009762535.1 of Notolabrus celidotus. NCBI lineage: Eukaryota > Metazoa > Chordata > Actinopteri > Labriformes > Labridae > Notolabrus > Notolabrus celidotus. Next base: position 60,955 of record NW_023260052.1, read on the forward strand.
GCTTGTGTTTTTAAACCTGTTTTCATGTGATGGATTGTTTATTGGTTGTTTTTCAGTTGCTTTGATATTGCAAAACAAAGTTATGATTCAGCCTTATCATTCACCCCCCCCCCCCACCCTGCACTCACTTTGAACACTGAATTGCAGTGTACAGAGAAAAAAGGAAAGTCCCCCAACAGATCAAATATATATATCTATACTCTATATTATAATAATAATAATAATAAGAAGAAAATAATAAGAAACTAAGTAAATAAGTATAGATAAATAGAGCTCTCAATAATCATATTGTGACACAATCTTTTCAAAGAAAAATACAAATGCACATAAAATGTAACAAAAACATCAACACAAAAATAAAAAAAACACATTTCAGACATAGTAATACTGCATCACTCTCAACCATAAATGCACTTATCAGTAATAACTATTTACAGATCATTCAATGTGACAACAGCATAGATTTCTACACATTTCACGTGGCTCTGCTGCCATCTAGTGGTGAGGACGTTAACATGCACAAAAATAGTTATCAACAGGTTGCACATAGCAAATCAATCAAGCTTTATTTACAGAGCACCAAGAAATAAGCAGAAATAAAATCATGGCAAGACATTAAAAAAAAAAAATCGATTTTAAAATAGACTAATGCACACAAACAACAATGAATATAAGTAATTAAATAAGTTAAAGCATCAAATTAACATTGATATAAATAGTTCAGATAAATAGACAATTAAGGGTAATATTTAAAAAACAGATTAGTTAAACAATAATAAAAACAGTTAAATTAAATAATAAAACATTAAAATCAATAAAAATTTAAGATATAGAATTGTTGAACCCTACATGAAAGCCAGACTTGAATTAACATTTCTGTACTGAGCAATACAACAACACATTTTACAATAATCTAGTTAAAGTAAATGCTGAATGCTGTTTAGTTTCTCACATCATGTAAGAAAACTGCATTTATGACTGAGTTTACGTTCACAGGAACAGAGCGCCGACTTACTGGTGTAAAACCGGTACTACTGTTAGTGGCGTAGGAAAAACCCAACAGCTTTACCATGACACAGACTTCCTCTGTGGACTTTCAAAATAAAACATACAATAAACAAACTTTGAGTTTCACAGGAACTACAAACCTAAGTCAATTATTTACACGTTTACACATACACATACATAAATACACTTTATGCTCAAACTTTAAGACCTTCGTAGTCTTTGTGAAACTTCTGCCGTTCGAACACCGCTCCGTATCGCAGGCAAGAACGCATTTGCAGTGCTCGTAGTAACTGACTCCGAGGCACGTAAAGTCCACCCGTCACAGGTAAGTGATACCCGATGCAGACTCGAGTGCGTCCTTCATCTTGTCTCTCGTCTCAGCCGGTCTCGGCATCAAGCACTGCAAACGCCGACTGCCTTCTGCTCAATAAACTGCTGTTCTCGTTCCCCTCATTGATGTGATTAGCGCCACCGTTTGGAGTTATGAAGCACTGACACGGTAAGTCAAATTAGCAGGGTAATCTACCCACTAAGCAGCATTCATTCAATTAATGATGCTGTTTGCCACAAATGGGATAGATTCTCCTGGTCACAAGTAAGTCATGCTCTTATTAAAGTATCCAGATCACGAGTGTATTGGCTATAGGGAAGTGAAATGTGGTTTAGCCTTGTAGATGTATTGTTGCGCTGCAAGCTAGGGATGTTCGTGTTTAGTTGACTCTAAGATAAAATGTTTTCGCCCTCACTAGTCGACACCAGAATTACAAGTCTAATGATTTTAATATTTGTATTACTTTGTGTCAGAAATGCTGATTTATATATTGTGTCTGAGTTGTAATGCAGTTAGCAGCCACTGTCCAGGGCTGTAACTCCGGTTAATGGCTACTGCAGTAACACTATAACGCTCTACTAACCAGACGTAAACAAGCACTGACGACAGACGGCATCCTGTAATGACGCATGCACAATTTTGATCTAGAAAATGAAGATAAAGTCCCACTGGACTTAAAACGATTCAGTACCACTCCACTCTTCATCCTGACCCTAGGTCCTTGATTTACATGATTCCATGATCGTCAAGTCAGCAGTCTTCTCTATCAAGAGATGTGCTGTATCTAGATGGTCTGAATAGATTTTTCTCAACCTCATAATAACTAATGTTCATGTTTCATTTTTATTTAAAGACATTATTCACAATATTTAAATGCTATCTATCTATCTATCTATCTATCTATCTATCTATCTATCTATCTATCTATCTATCTATCTATCTATCTATCTATCTCACAAATCCACTATCATTGAATGCAGGTGTGTGCCCTCCATGAATGGTGATGTCTGGATCCCTGTCAGTTATTGACACCTCCAACATGGCAGTCCCTCCAAAAGGTCAGACCGGACTGGCAGAGAACATTTTCACAACACTACACTGTACATGCTTGTGCACACACTAAAGGTAAACACTTGTAGTTCTGTTAGTGGTGAGTATGTGTGCCCACAACATTAACAAGCAACGGGACAAGCAGGAATACACTTTCTTAAAATCCATCTCATTCAATCGAGCATTCACCAAGGTGTCTGTGACGGCAGCAGCGTCGTGTGAATGTTTACATTTTACAGCCATCATACAGATACAGACTCTGCATGGACAGCAGTCAGTTCAAGTGAGGGGCTGCCTTAAAGTGATATAGTAGATTTATCCTGGAAATTACGTGCTTCAAAAAATGTACACAAACTACAGTCATGAAGTTAAAACATGATTCATTTTATTATGGAGAAAATCATTGTGAGAATACAGATTTTTTTTCACATTTAATTTAATCTATGATTGAGATAAAATAGAAGTATGAGACACTTATAAAGGAAAATGCTTTGAAACAACTTTTTTAGGGGGGGAGCTAAAGCAGTTGGGATTGCAAAAATGGTGAAAACATTTTTTTGTATATTTATGCTTTGGTGTAGTGTTGTAATAAAAAAATCAAGAACATATAATTCAGAAACACTATTGATACACATTTTTTACAATAAGGTAATCATTTTGTAATCAAAATTGAGTTTGATACAGAGCAACATTATCAGTCACTCAGTAGTACAATCCACTAATGACGGACAACAGATGTAAAAGGTTTACAAGGTGTTGATTCTACAAGCATCATGTTAACATTGTCATTTCATTCAATACAGTGGGAAAGAAAATAAAGAGGTCACCACTTTTTAGTAGTACAAGAAAAATAAAATAAAATCTTAAGAGACTGTTCTTATACAAATTCAATGACATTACAGCCTAAATGTTGTGCCAATAAAAGATTTCCATGTTTGAAAATAATAATTCTCCCAGAAAACACTGATGTTCCTCACTATGCATTACAATAGGCAAATGTAAATTAAATGAAGTCACAGCTGTGGACAAATTATTTACAAAAAAAAAGCTGAAGCACTAATTTTTTTTAAATTTATAAGATAAACAACAATTAAAAGATGCATAAAAAAGTATAGTAGTTCTCTCCTGATTGCATGTTTAATACCTATTTGTAAAATGCACACAGGCCATCTTAAAATGAGTCTGCAAATTTAGAGTACCACAATTCTTCTACTCTGTGATGGCTACAGGTACTACATCATTCAAAGGAAGAAGATCCTCAAAGTAAAGTAACACTGAATTTGATTTTACTGCTTATATACACACAATATACTAGATAAAAATATACTATAAAAAAGATCCTACGCATTATAGGCTTTGACTTAAAGTTTTCTTGATTGGGAGTTATTGGAAAATCAAAAAGCTAAGTGTAAGCTAGCCGCATTTGAAATAACTTTGCTATTGAATAAGTACCAGAAATGTGCCTCACCCAGCAACACCCATCTGTAAACTCCTCTTACTATCATCTTGAAGGACCCTAGGTCTAGGACCCTATCTTTGTTCTTGTCCGGTTTGGACAAGTGTCATGTTGGCACAGATCTATGATCTCTTGAAGGGAAACTTGGCATCTATATCGGAATTATTGATCTATTTTTTTAAATCTATGGAAGGATTCCGCAGAAGTTTCTCTCCTTTGTCTACTCTGGCCATGGTCTGTGCTTTCATTTTCATTTCTGTCAGGGCCTCAACTCGTTTCTTCCAGCCTGGTTTGCCCTCATTTTTCTCTCCCTCAATGAGCATGTCGATGTACTCTGGGGTGGAGAGAGGATTTGGCCTCAGTGCGATCTCTTAAAGTCTGTTCAGACACTTAGCAGAGCCATTCATCAGTTTCTCCACCCTGGTCTGCACAGCATCATATTCAGCTCTCAATTTTTCAATCATTGCCTTGACAGGTGACTTGCCCTCTTTAGCTACGTCATACTTTTTCTTCAGCTCTGTCAGGGTTTGTTTTTCTGTTACTTCCTTATACTCCCATTTGTACTTCTGATTAAAATGTACATTCCAGATACATTTTCCTGGACACACCCCACAGTATCCGTTTGATCCCATTGCAACACAGCCGTGTTTGCCGTTATCATTTGGATTCCCACAGGTATCATGGCAGGTGAAATGACACTGCTGACAGTTGGTGAGATAAACTCCAGAACCAGAAATATCTACCTGGAAAGGCTTCTTGACTTTGATTTCAAACTCAAAATTCTCGTTTCTGGTGATCTCTGCCTCAAACTCCTTCAATTTCGCAGATGTCTCTTTTATCTCCTCGAGCTTGGCTAACCCTATTTTCACCTGCTCCTGGAGCTTTTCAACTGAATTTTCGAGCTGCTTCCTTTCTTTGAGGACCTCCTTCGTCATGGTCAAGCTTTTAGTATTTATGTGATTCAAAGTGTTGAAGAACCTCATCATGCTTTTTGTCTCCATGTTCCAAAACATCTCATCAAAGCTTCCATCATCTCCACTCATGCTGTCTGCTGCAGCTGAGTTGTTTGCAAATAATGCTGAATTATTGAATTTGAAGTGAACCGGCTTCCCGTCTTTTGTTTTTGGACATGAAACATTTGCAGCTTTGATCTCCTCAAGAACTGGTGGACACTGGCCGTCTGCGAATGTCACCAGAATCACAATGTTTTCTGCGATGTCTTTTCCAAAGATTGAGAGCACTGAATCAAATTCTGTGATGGTGTGAGTCGAGCTAAAGCAGCCTGAGCTACAAACCCCATGGAATCAATTTCTCGTACACCGTGGTCCGAGTAATCTGTTTGAAAGCCTTTCTTGTGGTTGATTTTGTACACAGTGACAAATGTTCTCCTCAGACTCTTTCCAAACAGAGCAGGTCTTGGAATTTGTTGGGATTTGTCCAAGCCTGATCCAGCTCTAACTATAAGCTTTATCAAAAAGAAAAGTTTGAAGCCTACTCTTAAAAGTAGAGAGGGTGTCTGCCTCCCGGACCCTGACTGGTAGATGATTCCAAAGGAGAGGGGCCTGATAACTGAAGGCTCGACCTCCCATACTACTTTTAGAGACTTTAGGTACGATGAGCAGGCCTGCATGTTGGGAGCGTCGTGCTCTAAAGGGGTAATAGAGCACTATGAGCTCTTTAAGATATGAAGGTGTCTGATCATTAAGAGCTTTGTAGGTCAGAAGAAGGATTTTAAATTCTGGTCAAGATTTTATGGGGAGCCAGTGTAGAGAAGATAACACAGGCGAGATGTGCTCTCTCTTCCTAGTTCTAGTCAGTACTCCAGCTGCAGCATTTTGAACCAGCTGAAGAGTCTGTAGAGATTTGTTAGAGCAACTTGATAAAAGGGAATTGCAGTAATCTTACCTGGAGGTAACAAATGTATGGACTAGTTTTTCTGCATTGTTGTTTGGCTGTGCTGAGCTAAAACAGCTGAGGTCTTAAAGATTTTCATGATTATAGGAAGACAATCTACTTTTAGACTCTGGGGCATGAAAGGTGCTCCGGAGTCCAGCAGGAGTTGGTACATCATAATTCTTTAAACTCTGCAAAACAACCAGACACAGTTAAAAGAGAAGATCTAAGAAAGTTTAATTTGTTAAAAGGACAACCCATTAGTTTGAGCTATTTACAACTTGTTTTAGCAACAAAGTGAAACACACTAAAATATGTAATCCATCGTTTCTAGGATAGAAACATCCACAAGCATCGCTGAGTGACGGATAACAGTCTCTGAAGTTGAACCTGCTCTTCAGAGGTGATTCACAAAGGTTAGAAGGCACAAAAGTCATCTTCATTGTATTTACTTTTTTTACTCGTATCTTTATATTTTTTAATCCACTGTTCCAGAACATCCTGTGATGTTTCTTTTCCTGGATCTAATCTTTGTCCAGGTTGAATCTGTCGGTCTTGTTACGCTCAAAATGATTCATGATCAAAATGGATTCTCTAGAAGTCTCTCTTCTGTCTCTACATCTTGATAACTCATCATTAAATGAATGTTCAATGACGTGTTCTGTAAAATGACATTCTATACTCAGTTTAACGTACGAGTGCTGAAGAGTGTGATAGAAAAGTTTTTAAGCATGACCTGTGAGACACATCACAGGGCGTATTGTAGACTGAGACATATTTATCATTTATTGGTTAAAAAAGGTTATATGGTCAGAGAGCGAGAGAGAGAGGGAGAGAGAGAGAGAGGTAAGAGTGTGTATGTTAGAGTCAGAGTTTCTAAAGTTTCTCTGTCTGAGGGTGAGAAAGGCGTTTCCACAGTTTATAACTATCTATATCTCTGTAGTGAAATGCCTGCTGTATGTTTCATGTTAGGCTGTAATGAGTGGTTTGAGAGTTTGTTTCATTCTCTGAAAAGTCTTCATCAAATTAAAGTGGAAACCATCCTATCATGTAATTGGTGTGTATTTACATTAGGCTGCTCAGTTTTAAAATTACCTGGTGAAAAATAACAGATCAAATCTATCACCTTCATCACCTTCAGCATCTTTGCATCAGCATTATAACCTTATCATCACCATTCATCTCCTTCATCTTCTTCACCATCTTCTTCATCACCTCCTCATCGACTCTCATCTCTACCATCCCCTTCTTCATCCTCCTCATTGTATTAGTTACCTCTTCTGTCACTATCATTCTGCATCATCCTCATCACTTCCCCATCACCCATGACTCTCATCCCATGACTCCCTGTCCTAAAACCTACTCTGCTGGTTTGTCTCTGTGACTCTGAATGGGACCAAAGTTTACTGAAGGAACATCATGCTGTGCTGCAGAAGACTTGAAACTAGAGACTGAGAACATAAACTCATTAAGAAAATGTTTCCTGAGGGAATAAATCAGCCTAAATCAGTCTTCTTCAGTCTACAGGGTGACTGACCTGAGAGGTGTTGGGACATAAACTGTGGCAGCAGATGAAACACACTGAAGCATCAACAGTCACAGACAACATTTTAACATTAAAACTGATTTATTGTTGATTATTTATTGATTTTTCAATCTCTAAGAGACGCAAAGCATTTAAAAGGAAATACACAAGAGTTCCAGGAGTAAATATGATTGTTCAGAATACATTTGTTTTAAATCACCATGAAAATAAACTTTATACTTGTTAGAAATATTAAAAACAAGAAGCTGATAACTCAATGTAATACAATATAAAGGGAGATATAAAGAAACATGTACACTCTAATACAGATTATAATTTTTTCAAAGACAGACTGAAAAATAAAAAAAGCGGCAGTTAACATTTTTTATATTTGAGAAAAATTAAAAAGATAAAAAACACTTGTTTGATGTTTAGGCGTCCTGAGCTCTAACAGTTCAAGTCTTAAACTTTGAAGCTGATTTAATCGCTTTATGACGTTTTCTTGTTTTTGCTTTCAGCAGAAAATGTAATAAAACACTTAATCAACAAAATATGAATCAGCTTTTAATATTTGAAGCATGAACAAAGCTGATTATATAACATTAGCAGGTCTAGACCTTCTGTTTTTGTAAAGTGTCTTGAGACATTTGTTGTGACTTGGCACCAAATAAATAAAGATTGATAACTTCTGCAGAATTTTTTGTCTTTGAGTCTTTGATCTACACTTTGCATGTTCATCACTGATCATTTAAAAACCAGTAAGTACCTCTAGGGGGCGTAGCATTCAGTTTAGTAGATCATGATAAAGCGAGCACAATATACTAAAGCGACCATTTATTCAGTGGCTGTATTGAAATGAAGCAGAAGTACAACCAGGATGCAAACATCCATTATCACAAATGAAGTAGGACGACCAACACTGCCTTCAAGTTACACCTCTACCTCAGAGACATTCACTGATTCAAAAACTTTTTTTTTCATCCGGTCCGTTAATGGTGAATGATCGATTCACAAGGGTTGGGAAATGGTGAGAAAAAAGATATTGATCGTATCACTTCTTTATGATCATTTGTGTCCGAGCTTTTGCTTCTTTATTTAAAGAATCTGTTCCAGAATGACTGAGGTTGTGATGTGGGTTCAGTGTTTCTCTCTAGAAGAATCTCCCCTCTCTCTACGCTGGCCATGTAATCTGCGTTTTCCCTCATATCTGTCAGGGCCTCAACTCGTCTCTTCCAGCCTGGTTTTCCCTCATTTTTCTCTCCCTGAATGAGCATGTCGATGTACTCTGGGGTGGAGAGAGGATTTGGTCTTAGTGCGATATCTTTAAGTCTGTTCAGACACTTAGTCAAGTCATTCATCAATCTCTCCACCTCAGTCTGCACAGCATCATATTCAGCCCTCAGTTTTCTGATCACTGCTTCAACACCTGATTTGCCATCTTTAGCTATGTTGTACTTTTTCTTCAGATCTGCATGGGTTTGTTTTTTTGTTACTTCCTCATACTCCCATTTGTACTTTTGATTCAAATGTACACTCCAGATACATTTCCCTGGACACACCTTACACTTTCCGTTTGATCCCATGGCAGAACACTTTATTTTGTCTCTGTCTTCTGCATAGATACAGTTATCATGGCAGGTGAAATGACACTGCTGACAGTTGGTGATATAAACTCCAGAACCAGAAATATCTACCTGGATAGGCTTCTTGATTTTGATTTCAAACTGAAACTTCTCGTTTCTGCTGATCTCTGCCTCATGCTCTTTCAGTTTCTCAGCTGTCTCCTTTACCTCCTCGAGCTTGGCTATGCCATTTTTAACCCGGATCTGTAGACCTTCAACTGAAACTTCCAGCTGCTGTCTTTCTTTGAGGACCTCCTTCGTCATGGTCAAGCTTTTGGTTTCAATGAGATTCAAAGCGTTGAAGAACCTCATCATGCTTTTTGTCCCCATGTTCCAAAACATCTCATCATAACTTCCATCATCTCCACTCATGCTGTTTGCAAATAATGCTGAATTATTGAATTTGAAGTGAACCGGCTTCCCGTCTCCTGTTTTTGGACAGGGGACATCTGCAGCTTTGATCGCCTCAAGAACTGGTGGACACTGGCCGTCTGCGAATGTCACCAGAATCCTGATGTTTTCTGCGATGTCTTTGCCAAAGATTGAGAGCACTGACTCAAACACATATTTCTGTGATGGTGTGAGTCGAGCTAAAGAGGCCTGAGCTACAAACCCCACAGAATCAATATCTCGTACACCGTGGTCAGAAGAAAAGAGATTACGCAGCTGTTCTACGATCTCTCTGTCCCTCTTTATGCCTCTTGTATCTCCAAAGCCTGGAGTGTCAACGATGGTCACTGAGTAATCTATGTTAAAGCCTTCCTGGTGGTTGATTTTGTACACAGTGACCTCAGAGGTCTGGCTTTCAGCTTGTGATTTTGTTTGCTCCTCGTCGATCAGTTTGAATCTGAAATTGTCCGTCCAGTTCACTCCAAGGATGAAGTTCATCATTCCATTGATCAGAGTAGATTTTCCTGATCCGGTCGCTCCCAGAAGCATTATTGTGCGGTTCGGCTTCATGCTGTCTTCACCAAAACTGAACTTCAGGGATCCTTTAATGTTCAAAACTTCTTTTCTCAGAGGCAGCTGGTAAACTGAGGGTGACGCAGAACTGACCTGTTTGCTTTTCACTTTGAGTTCATCTTTAAGAGTTTTTGTTTTGCAGACTTCCGAGGTGTTGTTGAAACTGCACACATCTTGATCAAGCTCAACACGTGTCTTCAAGCTCTTTGATATTTCACTTGGGTTCGGTTCGACTTCAGGTTTTCCTGGAGGGCTGCAAGGTAAAGTTTTAATGGGACCACTGACTTGATTGGCTGGTCCAAGACCAACTGAGGTCACTGCTCTGCACCTGAACATGTACTCTGTGTTTGGACTCAGATCACCCACCATCACTTCTCCAGCTTTGGATGCGGTCTGTTGTTTCCATCCTTCCTCTCCACTGACACAGCGCTCAACAGAGTAGGAGGTGATGTTCTTTGATCCAAACTTTGGGGGATCAATCTTCAGAGTCACACTGTTGTGGTTGATGTCACTTACTGTCACTGATTCAGGCTTTGAAGGAGGCTCAAAGTCCTCAGTGACAGGAAAGCCATCTTTGTAAAGGTAGATGCTGGAACCTTTCTGTGTCTCATTTTTAATTCCAGTAGTCCAGAACTTAACGTTCTTGTTCTCCTGGTTGGCCTCTGCAAAGTCACTGAAGATCTTTGCTTTCTTCCTCATTGAATCTGCCATTTCTCTTGAAGCATACCACTGTTTGTTCTCCAGGTCCTGAGTACCTGGATCTTGAGGGATTTCTGGTTCTGGTGTTTTTCTTAAGTAGTTTGGTAGAGCTAAGAGGTACATTAACCATAACCATAACATGGTCAAGAACCCAACATTCTTATTCTCCTGGTTGGCCTCTGCAAAGTCACTGAACAGGTTTGCTTTCTTCCTCATTGAATCTGCCGTTTCTTTTGAAGCATACCACTGTTTGTTCTCCAGGTCCTGAGTACCTGGATCTTGAGGGATTTCTGGTTCTGGTGTTTTTCTTAAGTAGTTTGATAAAGCTGAGAGGTACGGCTCATCACTCTCCAGTGAGGTGAAGACAAAACACACAGCATGTTCTGCTTTCAGACTTTCTTTGTACAGGTGATTTTGAGATGGTACAGTCATGGTGTTTTTCATTGTGTCAGTCAAAGACATTATTGTGTGGATTTCTCTCTCTTTACAATCCATCCACTCATTCAGGCTCTTGCTGTTGAAAGGTGAAGAGTGTATCTTCTTCAGGATCTCTGTGAGTACATCCTCCTCTTCTCCTCCTCCTCGGATTGATGGAAGAGTCTTTGCCAGTGCTTGCTGGAACTCAAGTTTGAACTGAGAGCACATTTCTTTAAAAGCTTTAACCTTTTTTCCGATCTGTGGGAACTGCTGTACTGTGGTGGTTCTTAAAGCATCGTTGCACCTCATTTCCAGCTCACTGAAGTCCTCCAGGACCCTCTGAGATTCTTTGACTAATCCTAAACTTATCTGACGTACGAGTTTAGCAGCAGAAGAATCTAAAGCTGTCAGCGGCAGCAGCCACACCTTCACTGGTACTGCGTTTTCTCCGTTTGCTCCCAGCAGCTCCGGCAGACTTTTATAGACTTGGATTGCTTCCTGAAAGGATGTCGGCATTTTCTTGAGAGAGAAGTCTCCAAAAAAACTGCAGGAGAACTTGTCTACATTTGCTTTGTCTTCATCTTCCATTTTCAGTTCACCCTTACCATCTATAGCAAGACGAGGAATCTTCTCGATCATCACCTTCAAGTTTCCCTCAATGTCTTGATGATCTTCTTCTTGAGAAACCTCACGGTCAAAGACAAAGAAGGCTTGTGCCCCATAAAGAATACCTGTGACTACATGTGTCGCCAATCCTTTCTCAAAAACATTCTGATGCTTCACATTTCCTGCTCCAAGATGATCCATTGACAATTCCTGGACCTTTGAGGTAGTTTTGTACTTCAGTGTTACTCTGGCTTGGTTTTTGGAAGTCTTGCTATCATTCAGGTATTTCGCTGATCCATCAACCTCAATGAGTCCGCCTAAGAAGCTTGCCTTCAGTGATGCTTTCACATCCAATGCTGAAGATTTATCTTCAAATGATTCAGAGGCAACTATCTTAAATTCACTGTTAGGGTTTGGTCTTTGTCTTGTATATTTTTCAAGGTCTTCACAGTCCCACAATGTCATGCCTGCAAAATAAATAAATAAATACAAATAGATTAAAAAATCAATTTCCAAATACATACGGAGGGCTATTTATACTAGAATAGAAAAGGAACATTAAAACCGCAAGCAAATATGTGCAGGCCCTCGTTCAAGCACCACCTGATGTGCACTACCGCCTGATGTAAGCCACATCAGCATAGTGTACATTGCAGTGCTGCCTGTCACCAGTAGGTGCTGCTGGGTCTTTAATTAAGTTCCGAATGATTGTTCATCACAGATCATTATAGAAAGAGTTGTGATCACAAGCATGTTAAAAACATACCGCTTGTGTCCATTAGGTGGCCCTATTTATATGACAAACATGTGTATATAGATGAGTTCAGGCTGGGTCCATGATGAAACATGTCAAATTTGGAAGAGATCGGAGATTGTATGTAAATGTCAGTACAATGCATTTCCTGTGGGTGGCGCTATGGCTGTAGTAGACAAACGAGTCCATAGGTGTGTTGAGGGATGGACCCTGATCATGTGTATGTAAGTTGAAACAGATTGAACACTGTATGAAGGAGCTATAAGTACTTCCTGTTTCATGGCGAGACATCAGAGTTTGAGGCGTGGCCACGCCCACATCCATTGACTTAGGAAGAGTCCTTTGAAAAATGTTCATCTGCAGTGTGACAACTACATTGGGTGCAAAGCAGGAGTTGATTGGACAAAAACTGTAGGACATGTGATTTTCTGCTGCCAGTAGGGGGCGCTATATGAAAGTGGTGATTATTTGCCTATAGAGGCGTTCAGGCTGGGGCACTTATCATGCATGACCGGTCTGAGCCTGATCCATTATTGCAAATGAGAGATATAACTGTTGAGAGTTTTTTAAAATGTCCTCCAAATGTAGCGAGGTGCCACGCCCACACCAATTGACTTAGAGAAATTCTGTCTGATAACTTTTGATCGTTAATGTGTCTACTTCAAAATGTGCGTGGTTGGGAGTTGATCGGAGCAAAATTGTAGGAGCTATTTACATAAATACATACTTTAGCGGTTGAAAAAATGTCCTCCCAGTTTAGCGAGGTGCCACGCCCACAAAAATTGACTTAGAGAAATTCTGTCTGATAACTTTTGATCGTTAATCTGTCCACTCCAAAATGTGCGTGGTTGGGAGTTGGTGGGACCAAAACTGTAGGAGTTCAAACAAACACATACCCAAAATAATGTGGTCAAAAACAGAAAAATCCAAATGTCCGACTTCCTGTTGGGATTTCACCACGACATTTAGAGACTTTTTTGTAGGTCTTGGCATGATACCTTATCAAAAAAAATTTCATGCATGTATGTTCAACCGTATTATGGGGCTGGCCTTTTCAAATTTTCAACTTCAAGGGGGCGCCGTTTAGCCATTTTGGGGAATTTTTTTTCAGGACCACCAAAATGTCGAATTTTTCACCAGGCCTGGTGCATGTGCAATGGTTGGGGACTTTTGCACCGCGTTAAGGCAAGCACATTTGACATACAAAATATGGAAGAAATAATAATAATTAAAGCCGCAAGCGGCGATGTGCGGGCCCTCGTTCAAGCACCGCCTGATGTGCACTACCGCCTGATTTAAGGCACCGCCTGATGTACCGCAGGTGTTGCTGTGCTGCCTAGGCTGAAACTGTGAGCTTACCTGTGCAGTTATCAGCATAGTGGACATTGCAGTACCACCTGTCACCAGTAGGTGCTGCTGTGTCTTGAATTATGTTCTGAAGGATTGTTCATCACAGATCATTATAGAAAGAGTTGGGATCACAAGCATGTTAAAAACATGTTCTGAGAGTAAATACTGCTTGTGTCCATTAGGTGGCGCTATTCATATGACAAACATGTGTATGTATATGAGTTCAGGCTGGGCCCATGATGATACATGTCAAATTTGGAAGAGATCGGAGATTGTATGTAAATGTCAGTACCATGTATTTCCTGTGGGTGGCGCTATGGCTGTAGTAGATAAATGAGTCCATAGGTGTGTTGAGGGATGGACCCTGATCATGTGTATGTAAGTTCAAACAAATTGAACACTGTATGAAGGAGCTATAAGTATTTCCTGTTTCATGGCAAGACATCAGAGTTTGAGGCGTGGCCACGCCCACACCGATTGACTTAGAGAAATTCTGTCTGATGACTTTGGATCGTCAATGTGTCTGCTTCAAAATGTGCGTGGTTGGGAGTTCATCGGAGCAAAATTGTAGGAGCTATTTACATAAATACATACTTTAGCGGTTGAAAAAATGTACTCCAAGTTTAGCGAAGTGCCACGCCCACACCGATTGACGTAGAGAAAAAACATGTTCTGAGAGTAAATACTGCTTGTGTCCATTAGGTGGCGCTATTCATATGACAAACATGTGTATATAGATGAGTTCAGGCTGGGTCCATGATACAACATGTGAAATTTGGAAGAGATCGGGTATTGTATGTAAATGTCATTACCATGTATTTCCTGAGGGTGGCGCTATGGCTGTAGTAGATATATGAGTCCATAGGTGTGTTGAGGGATGGACCCTGATCATGTGTATGTAAGTTGAAACAGATTGAACACTGTATGAAGGAGCTATAAGTACTTCCTGTTTAATGGCGAGACATCAGAGTTTTGGGGCGCGGCCACGCCCACATCCTTTGACTTAGGAAGGGTCCTTTGAAAAATGTTCATCTGCAGTGTGACAACTACATTGGGTGCAAAGCAGGAGTTGATTGGACAAAAACTGTAGGACATGGTATTTTCTGCTGCCAGTAGGGGGCGCTATATGAAATTGGTGAATATTTGCCTATAGAGGCGTTCAGGCTGGGGCACTTATCATGCATGACCGGTCTGAGCCTGATCCATTATTGCATATGAGAGATATTAGTGTTTAGAGTTTTTCAAAATGTCCTCCAAATGTAGCGAGGTGCCACGCCCACACCCATTGACTTAGAGAAATTCTGTCTGATAACTTTTGATCGTTAATGTGTCTGCTTCAAAATGGGCGTGGTTGGGAGTTGATCGGAGCAAAATTGTAGGAGCTATTTACATAAATACATACTTTAAAGGTTGAAAAAATGTCCTCCCAGTTTAGCGAGGTGCCACGCCCACAAAAATTGACTTAGAGAAATTCTGTCTGATAACTTTTGATCGTTAATCTGTCCACTCCAAAATGTGCATGTTTGGGAGTTGGTGGGACCAAAACTGTAGGAGGAGTTTACACAATCACATACCCAAAATAATGGGGTCAAAAACAGAAAAATCAAAATGGCCGACTTCCTGTTGGGATTTCACCACGACGTTAAGAGGCTTTTTTGTAGATCTTGGCATGACACCTTACCAAAAAAAATTTCATGCATGCATGTTGAACCGTCGTGAGGGGCTGGCCCTCCGAAATTTTAAAATTCAAGGGGGCGCCGTTTAGCCATTTTGGGGATTTTTTTTTCGGGACCACCAAAATGTCAAAATTTTCGCCAGGCCTGGTGCATGTGCAACGGTTGGGGACTTTTAAGCCGCGTTAAGGCAAGCACATTTGGGATTCAAATGGCGGAAGAAACAAACAAACAAAGAATAATAATAATCCCTCGGGTTTCAATAGGGCCTCGCCGACATTGTCGGTGCTCGGGCCCTAATAAGAATAATCCTTAGGGTTACAATAGGGCCTCGCCGACATTGTCGGTGCTCGGGCCCTAATAAGAATAATCCTTAGGGTTACAATAGGGCCTCGCCGACATTGTCGGTGCTCGGGCCCTAATAATAATCACTCGGGTTACAAGAGGGCCTCGCCGACATTGTCGGTGCTCGGGCCCTAATAATAATAATCACTCGGGTTTCAAGAGGGCCTCGCCGACATTGTCGGTGCTCGGGCCCTAATAATAATCACTCGGGTTACAAGAGGGCCTCTCCGACATTGTCAGTGCTCGGGCCCTAATAATAATAATCACTCGGGTTTCAAGAGGGCCTCGCCGACATTGTCGGTGCTCGGGCCCTAATAATCCTTAGGGTTACAAGAGGGCCTCCGCCGCCACTGCGTGTCGGTGCTCGGGCCCTAATAATAATCCCTCGGGTTACAAGAGGGCCTCGCCGACATTGTCTGTGCTCGGGCCCTAATAAGAATAATTCCTCGGGTTACAAGAGGGCCTCGCCGACATTGTCGGTGCTCGGGCCCTAATAATAATCCTTAGGGTTACAAGAGGGCCTCGCCGACATTGTCGGTGCTCAGGCCCTAATAATAAGAATAATTCCTCGGGTTACAAGAGGGCCTCGCCGACATTGTCGGTGCTCGGGCCCTAATAATAATCCCTCGGGTTACAAGAGGGCCTCGCCGACATTGTCGGTGCTCGGGCCCTAATAAGAATAATTCCTCGGGTTACAAGAGGGCCTCGCCGACATTGTCGGTGCTCGGGCCCTAATAAGAATAATTCCTCGGGTTACAAGAGGGCCTCGCCGACATTGTCGGTGCTCGGGCCCTAATAATAATTCCTCGGGTTTCAATAGGGCCTCGCCGACATTGTCGGTGCTCGGGCCCTAATAATAATCCCTCGGGTTTCAAGAGGGCCTTCGCCGACATTGTCGGTGCTCGGGCCCTAATAATCCCTCGGGTTACAAGAGGGCCTCGCCGGTGCTCGGGCCCTAATAATCATTCAGGTTTCAATAGGGCCTCGCCGACATTGTCGGTGCTCGGGCCCTAATAATAATTCCTCGGGTTTCAATAGGGCCTCGCCGACATTGTCGGTGCTCGGGCCCTAATAATAATCACTCGGGTTTCAAGAGGGCCTTCGCCGACCTTGTCGGTGCAAGGGCCCTAATAATCACTCGGGTTTCAAGAGGGCCTCGCCGACATTGTCGGTGCTCGGGCCCTATTAATCACTCGGGTTTCAAGAGGGCCTCGCCGACATTGTCGGTGCTCGGGCCCTATTAATCACTCGGGTTTCAAGAGGGCCTCGCCGACATTGTCGGTGCAAGGGCCCTAATAATCACTCGGGTTTCAATAGGGCCTCGCCGACATTGTCGGTGCTCGGGCCCTAAATAATAATAATAATCACTCGGGTTTCAATAGGGCCTCGCCGACATTGTCGGTGCTCGGGCCCTAAATAATAATAATAATCACTCGGGTTTCAAGAGGGCCTCGCCGACATTGTCGGTGCTCGGGCCCTAATAATCACTCGGGTTTCAAGAGGGCCTTCGCCGACCTTGTCGGTGCTCGGGCCCTAATAATCACTCGGGTTTCAATAGGGCCTTCGCCGACATTGTCGGTGCTCTGGCCCTAATAATTCCTCGGGTTTCAAGAGGGCCTTCGCCGACCTTGTCGGTGCTCGGGCCCTAATAATCCTTAGGTTTACAAGAGGGCCTTCGCGGACATTGTTGGTGCTCGGGCCCTAATAATAATAATAATAATAATAATCACTCGGGTTTCAATAGGGCCTCGCCGACATTTTCGGTGCTCGGGCCCTAATAAGAATAATTCCTCGGGTTACAAGAGGGCCTCGCCGACATTGTCGGTGCTCGGGCCCTAATAATCCTTAGGGTTTCAAGAGGGTCTTCGCCGACCTTGTCGGTGCTCGGGCTGTAATAATCACTCGGGTTTCAAAATGGCCTTCGCCGACCTTGTCGGTGCTCGGGCCCTAATAATAATCCCTCGCATTTCAAAAGGGCCTTCGCCGACCTTGTCGGTGCTCGGGCCCTAATAATAATCCCTCGCATTTCAAAAGGGCCTTCGCCGACATTGTCGGTGCTCGGGCCCTAATAATCACTCGGGTTTCAAGAGGGCCTCGCCGACATTGTCGGTGCTCGGGCCCTAATAATAATCACTCGGGTTTCAACAGGGCCTCGCCGACATTGTTGGTGCTCGAGCCCTAATAATAATAATCACTCGGGTTTCAAAAGGGCCTTCGCCGACATTGTCGGTCCTCGGGCCCTAATAATAATCACTCGGGTTTCAAAAGGGCCTCGCCGACATTGTCAGTGCTCGGCCCTAATTATCCTTAGGGTTACAAGAGGGCCTCGCCGACATTGTCGGTGCTCGGGCCCTAATAATAATAATCCCTCGGGTTACAAGAGGGCCTCGCCAACATTGTCGGTGCTCGGGCCCTAATAATCCTTAGGGTTACAAGAGGGCCTTCGCCGACCTTGTCGGTGCTCGGGCCCTAATAATAATCCTTAGGGTTTCCAGAGGGCCTTCGCCGACCTTGTCGGTGCTGGGGCCCTAATAAGGCCCTCTTGTAACCCTGAGGATTATTAGGGCCCGAGCACCACCGGTGGCCACCGGGGGCGAAGGCTCTATTGAAACCCTAGGGATTATTAGGGCCCGAGCTCCACCGATGGTGGCGAAGGCCCTATTGTATCCCTAGGGATGCAAAAAATAGAAAATTTTGGTTTTGGACCCCTGAACGTTAATGAAAGCGCAAGTATTTTTGCACACTCATCGGGCTTGGTGAAAACTGCAAGCAATTATAGGTCTCGCAAAAAAAAAATCAGTAGCGCCCCCCTAGAGGTAAAAATAACACGCTGCATGCTGAGTTTTTTGAGCTACATGCATGAAAAATTTACACATATTTATGGCATCAGGACTCACAAAAAAGTCATGGCGACCATAGTCCAAAACTCAACAGGAAGGGCGCCACCTAGCTTTGAACAGGCAAAATTGCTCCAAAATGGGTCCGTGCAAAGGTGCATACTTTTGCTCATTTCTCCTACAGCTTTTCTCCAATTCAGTCCAAACTAGGCACATTCTATAGTAAACCCATTGAGGATTAATACAAATTAAAGGCATTCCGTTCAGACAAAAGATATGGGCTTGCCGGACCTCGGGGCGGGGCATCATCAAAAAAACGTCAAAAAATTGATTTTTGTGACTTTAAAATGCACGTATTTTCACGTCATCCAACTCACTCGTCAGTCCAGGGAAAAATTGCGACATTTTATGGGTTTCGCAAAAAAAGTCGAAAAAATGTGCTCACTGGTGCCCCCTACAGGTTTCAAAAACAACTACCCATAGGGGTTATTTTGAGCTACATGCCTGAAAAATTGTACGCATATTCAGGACATCATGCCGCACAAAAAAGCCTCTTGCACCCATATCCCAAACTCAACAGGAAGAGCACCACCTAGCTTTTATCATAAAAAACGCAGCTAGTATAAGGGTGCACGCAAACGTAGTTGCGTTGCACAGATTTTCTTTGATTCACTCCAAACCAAGGGCAACCTATAGTAGACAATTTTTCGAGAAACATTTATCCAACCAATTTTTATTTTATTTTTTTATGTGGGCGTGGCAGCCGTCGTGGCGGGGCATCAAACGCACACACAGCTTTGAATGACGGCCAAATAAGGGTGCATACTTTTGAGAGCTACTCCTAGAGTTTTTCTCTGATTCAGTTCAAATAAAGCACATTGTATAGCAGACATATTGACGATTACATTAGTGTTAAAGGAATTGTGTTCAGACAAAAATTGTGGGCGTGGCATGCGTTGAGGCGGGGCATGAAACGCACATACAGCTCTGAATGTGAAAAACAGGGCAAAATAAGGGTGCATACTTTTGAGAGCTACTCCTAGAGTTTTTCTCCAATTCTGTCCAAACTAGGCACATTCTACAGTAAACCCATTGACGATTAATACAAAGTAAAGGCATTCCATTTAGACAAAAGATGTGGGTGTGGCAAATTTTGGGGCAGGCCATAAAAAAAACCCCTCCAAAAATGGATTTTTGTGACTTTAATATGCAAGTAATTTCACCTCATCCAAGACACTGAAGGAAACACTGCGACATTTTATGGGTTTGGTCAAAAAAGTCGAAAAAATGTGCTCACTAGCGCCCCCTACAGTTTTCAAAAAATCCTCCCCATAGGGGTTATTTTGAGCTACATGCGTGAAGAATGTTATGAATATTCAGGACAACATGCCGCACAAAAAAGCCTCTTGCACCCATAACCCAAACTCATTAGGAAGAGCGCCACCTAGCTTTGAACATAAAAAACGCAGCCAAAATAAGGGTGCATACTTTTGAGAGCTACTCCTAGAGTTTTTATCCGATTCAGTCCAAACAAAGCACATTCAATAGCACACATATTGTGGGCGTGGCATGTGGGATGCAAAAAATAGAAAATTTTGGTTTTGGACCCCTGAACGTTAATGAAAGCGCAAGTATTTTTGCACACTCATCGGGCTTGGTGAAAACTGCAAGCAATTATAGGTCTCGCAAAAAAAAAATCAGTAGCGCCCCCCTAGAGGTAAAAATAACACGCTGCATGCTGAGTTTTTTGAGCTACATGCATGAAAAATTTACACATATTTATGGCATCAGGACTCACAAAAAAGTCATGGCGACCATAGTCCAAAACTCAACAGGAAGGGCGCCACCTAGCTTTGAACAGGCAAAATTGCTCCAAAATGGGTCCGTGCAAAGGTGCATACTTTTGCTCATTTCTCCTACAGCTTTTCTCCAATTCAGTCCAAACTAGGCACATTCTATAGTAAACCCATTGAGGATTAATACAAATTAAAGGCATTCCGTTCAGACAAAAGATATGGGCTTGCCGGACCTCGGGGCGGGGCATCATCAAAAAAACGTCAAAAAATTGATTTTTGTGACTTTAAAATGCACGTATTTTCACGTCATCCAACTCACTCGTCAGTCCAGGGAAAAATTGCGACATTTTATGGGTTTCGCAAAAAAAGTCGAAAAAATGTGCTCACTGGTGCCCCCTACAGGTTTCAAAAACAACTACCCATAGGGGTTATTTTGAGCTACATGCCTGAAAAATTGTACGCATATTCAGGACATCATGCCGCACAAAAAAGCCTCTTGCACCCATATCCCAAACTCAACAGGAAGAGCACCACCTAGCTTTTATCATAAAAAACGCAGCTAGTATAAGGGTGCACGCAAACGTAGTTGCGTTGCACAGATTTTCTTTGATTCACTCCAAACCAAGGGCAACCTATAGTAGACAATTTTTCGAGAAACATTTATCCAACCAATTTTTATTTTATTTTTTTATGTGGGCGTGGCAGCCGTCGTGGCGGGGCATCAAACGCACACACAGCTTTGAATGACGGCCAAATAAGGGTGCATACTTTTGAGAGCTACTCCTAGAGTTTTTCTCTGATTCAGTTCAAATAAAGCACATTGTATAGCAGACATATTGACGATTACATTAGTGTTAAAGGAATTGTGTTCAGACAAAAATTGTGGGCGTGGCATGCGTTGAGGCGGGGCATGAAACGCACATACAGCTCTGAATGTGAAAAACAGGGCAAAATAAGGGTGCATACTTTTGAGAGCTACTCCTAGAGTTTTTCTCCAATTCTGTCCAAACTAGGCACATTCTACAGTAAACCCATTGACGATTAATACAAAGTAAAGGCATTCCATTTAGACAAAAGATGTGGGTGTGGCAAATTTTGGGGCAGGCCATAAAAAAAACCCCTCCAAAAATGGATTTTTGTGACTTTAATATGCAAGTAATTTCACCTCATCCAAGACACTGAAGGAAACACTGCGACATTTTATGGGTTTGGTCAAAAAAGTCGAAAAAATGTGCTCACTAGCGCCCCCTACAGTTTTCAAAAAATCCTCCCCATAGGGGTTATTTTGAGCTACATGCGTGAAGAATGTTATGAATATTCAGGACAACATGCCGCACAAAAAAGCCTCTTGCACCCATAACCCAAACTCATTAGGAAGAGCGCCACCTAGCTTTGAACATAAAAAACGCAGCCAAAATAAGGGTGCATACTTTTGAGAGCTACTCCTAGAGTTTTTATCCGATTCAGTCCAAACAAAGCACATTCAATAGCACACATATTGTGGGCGTGGCATGTGGGATGCAAAAAATAGAAAATTTTGGTTTTGGACCCCTGAACGTTAATGAAAGCGCAAGTATTTTTGCACACTCATCGGGCTTGGTGAAAACTGCAAGCAATTATAGGTCTCGCAAAAAAAAAATCAGTAGCGCCCCCCTAGAGGTAAAAATAACACGCTGCATGCTGAGTTTTTTGAGCTACATGCATGAAAAATTTACACATATTTATGGCATCAGGACTCACAAAAAAGTCATGGCGACCATAGTCCAAAACTCAACAGGAAGGGCGCCACCTAGCTTTGAACAGGCAAAATTGCTCCAAAATGGGTCCGTGCAAAGGTGCATACTTTTGCTCATTTCTCCTACAGCTTTTCTCTGATTCAGTCCAAACTAGGCCAGTCTATCGTAAACCCATTGAGGATTAATACAAATTAAAGGCATTTTGTTCAGACAAAAGATGTGGACGTGACGGACTTTGGGGCGGGGCATCACCAAAAAAACGTCAAAAAATTGATTTTTGTGACTTTAAAATGCACGTAATTTCACGTCATCCAACTCACTCGTCAGTCCAGGAAAAAGTTGCAACATTTTATGGGTTTCGCAAAAAAAGTCGAAAAAATGTGCTCACTGGTGCCCCCTACAGGTTTCAAAAACAACTACCCATAGGGGTTATTTTGAGCTACATGCCTGAAAAATTGTACGCATATTCAGGACATCATGCCGCACAAAAAAGCCTCTTGCACCCATATCCCAAACTCAACAGGAAGAGCACCACCTAGCTTTTATCATAAAAAACGCAGCTAGTATAAGGGTGCACGCAAACGTAGTTGCGTTGCACAGATTTTCTTTGATTCACTCCAAACCAAGGGCAACCTATAGTAGACAATTTTTCGAGAAACATTTATCCAACCAATTTTTATTTTATTTTTTTATGTGGGCGTGGCAGCCGTCGTGGCGGGGCATCAAACGCACACACAGCTTTGAATGACGGCCAAATAAGGGTGCATACTTTTGAGAGCTACTCCTAGAGTTTTTCTCTGATTCAGTTCAAATAAAGCACATTGTATAGCAGACATATTGACGATTACATTAGTGTTAAAGGAATTGTGTTCAGACAAAAATTGTGGGCGTGGCATGCGTTGAGGCGGGGCATGAAACGCACATACAGCTCTGAATGTGAAAAACAGGGCAAAATAAGGGTGCATACTTTTGAGAGCTACTCCTAGAGTTTTTCTCCAATTCTGTCCAAACTAGGCACATTCTACAGTAAACCCATTGACGATTAATACAAAGTAAAGGCATTCCATTTAGACAAAAGATGTGGGTGTGGCAAATTTTGGGGCAGGCCATAAAAAAAACCCCTCCAAAAATGGATTTTTGTGACTTTAATATGCAAGTAATTTCACCTCATCCAAGACACTGAAGGAAACACTGCGACATTTTATGGGTTTGGTCAAAAAAGTCGAAAAAATGTGCTCACTAGCGCCCCCTACAGTTTTCAAAAAATCCTCCCCATAGGGGTTATTTTGAGCTACATGCGTGAAGAATGTTATGAATATTCAGGACAACATGCCGCACAAAAAAGCCTCTTGCACCCATAACCCAAACTCATTAGGAAGAGCGCCACCTAGCTTTGAACATAAAAAACGCAGCCAAAATAAGGGTGCATACTTTTGAGAGCTACTCCTAGAGTTTTTATCCGATTCAGTCCAAACAAAGCACATTCAATAGCACACATATTGTGGGCGTGGCATGTGTTGAGGCGGGGCATCAAAATGCAAGTGAGAAACAAGCCCTGCAGAACTCATTTAAACAGCAAGGAAGGAGATCCAGCAACAAAAATGTCTGCTTTCTAAAAATCTGTCTGTTTCATATCATCTCTGACTGAAACTTATAAAAATATAAATATAAATGAAAAAAATGTTTTTTTAAGACTTTCAAATGCCCAAATCTCCAAAAATCATCAGGCGGTGGCCAGAACAGGCGATGCTGACTTTCAGACAGCGCATCAACGCACATACAGATTTCAATGTGAAAATGTAAAAATGATTAAAGGAATTCTGTTCAGACTGAAATTGTGGGCGTGGGACACTGTCAAGTTTGGAGGTTTTCTTGTCAATCTGCCAGAAACTTGGAACATTTGCACCACCTAAGCCAGCGTATACTCTCAGATCATGTTTTCGCATCACGTGGGAACTAATATCAGGCGGCTCGCGTATGCGGCGGTGGCTCGCTTAGGCGGCGGCTGCAGGTGTGCGAGGGCCCGTTCATCGCCGCTTGCGGCTTTAATTTATCTTCTTTCTTACGCAACTTCAAACGCACTTTTGGCCCCCTGAACGAGAATGAAAGCGCGGATATTTTTGCACACTCATCGGGCCTGGTGAAAAATTGACTAATTTATGGGTCTCAAAAATGTATCTGCAAAAATGTGCTTACTAGCGCCCCCTAAAATTTTCAAAATCGCCTTCGTATTGGGGTTATTTTGAGGTACATGCTTGAAAAATTTTACGCAAATTAATGGCACCAGGACGCACAAAAAAGCCTCTAGCACCCATATCCCAAACTCGACAGGAAGAGCGCCACCTAGCTTTGAACATAAAAAACGCAGCCAAAATAAGGGTGCATACTTTTGAGAGCTACTCCTAGAGTTTTTCTCTGATTCAGTTCAAATAAAGCACATTGTATAGCAGACATATTGACGATTACATTAGTGTTAAAGGAATTGTGTTCAGACAAAAATTGTGGGCGTGGCATGCGTTGAGGCGGGGCATGAAACGCACATACAGCTCTGAATGTGAAAAACAGGGCAAAATAAGGGTGCATACTTTTGAGAGCTACTCCTAGAGTTTTTCTCCAATTCTGTCCAAACTAGGCACATTCTACAGTAAACCCATTGACGATTAATACAAAGTAAAGGCATTCCATTTAGACAAAAGATGTGGGTGTGGCAAATTTTGGGGCAGGCCATAAAAAAAACCCCTCCAAAAATGGATTTTTGTGACTTTAATATGCAAGTAATTTCACCTCATCCAAGACACTGAAGGAAACACTGCGACATTTTATGGGTTTGGTCAAAAAAGTCGAAAAAATGTGCTCACTAGCGCCCCCTACAGTTTTCAAAAAATCCTCCCCATAGGGGTTATTTTGAGCTACATGCGTGAAGAATGTTATGAATATTCAGGACAACATGCCGCACAAAAAAGCCTCTTGCACCCATAACCCAAACTCATTAGGAAGAGCGCCACCTAGCTTTGAACATAAAAAACGCAGCCAAAATAAGGGTGCATACTTTTGAGAGCTACTCCTAGAGTTTTTATCCGATTCAGTCCAAACAAAGCACATTCAATAGCACACATATTGTGGGCGTGGCATGTGTTGAGGCGGGGCATCAAAATGCAAGTGAGAAACAAGCCCTGCAGAACTCATTTAAACAGCAAGGAAGGAGATCCAGCAACAAAAATGTCTGCTTTCTAAAAATCTGTCTGTTTCATATCATCTCTGACTGAAACTTATAAAAATATAAATATAAATGAAAAAAATGTTTTTTTAAGACTTTCAAATGCCCAAATCTCCAAAAATCATCAGGCGGTGGCCAGAACAGGCGATGCTGACTTTCAGACAGCGCATCAACGCACATACAGATTTCAATGTGAAAATGTAAAAATGATTAAAGGAATTCTGTTCAGACTGAAATTGTGGGCGTGGGACACTGTCAAGTTTGGAGGTTTTCTTGTCAATCTGCCAGAAACTTGGAACATTTGCACCACCTAAGCCAGCGTATACTCTCAGATCATGTTTTCGCATCACGTGGGAACTAATATCAGGCGGCTCGCGTATGCGGCGGTGGCTCGCTTAGGCGGCGGCTGCAGGTGTGCGAGGGCCCGTTCATCGCCGCTTGCGGCTTTAATTTATCTTCTTTCTTACGCAACTTCAAACGCACTTTTGGCCCCCTGAACGAGAATGAAAGCGCGGATATTTTTGCACACTCATCGGGCCTGGTGAAAAATTTACTAATTTATGGGTCTCAAAAATGTATCTGCAAAAATGTGCTTACTAGCGCCCCCTAAAATTTTCAAAATCGCCTTCGTATTGGGGTTATTTTGAGGTACATGCTTGAAAAATTTTACGCAAATTAATGGCACCAGGACGCACAAAAAAGCCTCTTGCACCCATATCCCAAACTCGACAGGAAGAGCGCCACCTAGCTTTGAACATAAAAAACGCAGCCAAAATAAGGGTGCATACTTTTGAGAGCTACTCCTAGAGTTTTTATCCGATTCAGTCCAAACAAAGCACATTCAATAGCACACATATTGAGGATTAAATTAGTGTTAAAAGAATTCTGTTCCGATTAAAATTGTGGGCGTGGCATGTGTTTAGGCGTAACATCAAAATGCAAGTGAGAAACAAGCCCTGCAGAACTCATTTAAACAGCAAGGAAGGAGATCCAGCAGCAAAAATCTGTTGTGATGAGTCAAGCTGCACATCTGGAAATAAAGGACAACACCATCCAGGAGTTACAGGAAAAATTAAAAAACAAAATGCAGGAAACTAAAATGCTTGTCCAAGCATTTGCTGAAGGAAGTAAGTACTTTCATTATCCTTGTTTAAAAAATATTCATGTAGTTACTAATTAATGCTTAAACAATACATGAACAAACATGTTCATGACAACACTACAACAACAACACAATTGACCAAACAATGCACACTTTTCTAATGCAAAACATCATTGCCTAATGAATCTTTTTATGTTTCAACTCTTCAGTGGATGCAGACTGGATAGATGACCAAGAAGGACAAGCAGGTCCATCTTACAGTGCACATGGTACTTTCCTACAAATTTCATTCAAATACCAAATCGTGTTTAAGTAATTCTAGTGTTTCTTATCACACATTATAATATACATGTAAGGTAGTAGCCTAAAAAGGCCACCAGGTGTCCCTGTTGAGCTGTTTATCACAGCCAGATTGAGCAATTCCTGCTGTTTTGCTTTCTGTTTTGTTCCTCCTCTGACACCGTAGTTCAGAGACTGTTGGATTTTGGAGTGGACGCGATGTTTGTTTTTTGAGACGTTACTTTTGTGCTTAGGATATTAAATTTCCTGGTCTAAACCACATCCCGAACCCGGCGTCCAGTGTTTGTCTCCGCACTGCATCCCCACATTCCCAAAAATAACACAACGCAGAGTCCCAGGGGAGTGTAGAGAGGCAACTTTCATTCATATACCAAATTGTGTTCAAGTGATTCTAGCGTTTCTTATCACACATTATAACATACAATTTATCCTGATAATATGTCTATTTGCTTTTCCCACAGACAAGCTCACTCACCATGAGGCCACCTGATCAGATGCCAGCACCTCGCTGATGAACCACTTCCCAGATGTAGAAATACTGTTGTGTATAAGCTGTTTCATAATTTTTGGTAATAAACTATTTCTAGGACATGTCAATTACTGTTATTAATGTGTAATATTGTTTTTTTTGGGCTAAATTTTTTTAGATATATTTAAAATGCTCTTATTTGTATTTCCTTTGAGTTCTTCTTAAAATTGGTAATACATGTCTGTTTTCTAAAAATCTGTCTGTTTCATATCATCTCTGACTGAAACATATTAATACATAAATATGAACACTATAAGGTTCACATCATTTTTATCCAAAGTAGCACTAAGAACAACGCTCATTGTTACACATGTTACATGTATTTCACATTCTATTAAAGAACCTTCCAAACACTAACATCAAACCGCCGAAACACTTCTCCAAATAAATTTGCATTCAAATTAAAGCAAAAGTCTCAACATAAACCAAAAAAATTTTGTTTTCAGACTTTCAAATGCCCAAATCTCCAAAAATCATGAAGTGGTGGCCAGACCAGGCGGTGTTGACTTTCAGGCAGTGCATGAACACAGATACAGATTTCAATGTGAAAATGATTAAAGGAATTCTGTTCAGACTAAAATTGTGGGCGCGGCACACTGTCAACTTTGGAGGTTTTCTTGGCAATCTGCCAGAAAATTGGAACATTTGCACCACCTAAGCCAGTATATACTCTCAGATCTAGCTTTCGCATCATGCGGTGGCAAATATCAGGCGGCAATTTACGTGTGGCAGCTCGCGTAGGCAGCGGCTCGCATAGGCGGCGGCCGCAGGTGTGCGAGGGCCCGTTCATCGCCGCTTGCGGCTTTAATTCTTCTTCTTTGTGAGTGCTCTTGAAGAGTGAGTGCTCTTGAGGAGTGCAGACGCTTTTTTGCTTGCTCTTGCTTATGCTTGCATTCTTTTCATTTTAACTCTTTTTTCTTCACTGAGAGACTACAAGCAGTCACTCCAGGATACTTAGAAACCACTGGGACTATAATTTATTGTCGACAAAGTAAACTACTGCCTTATCTCGACATTTTATCGAAACTGCAAACGTGGCCTACTGATCGGCAAAAGCCTGTTAGCAGCTAAGCTAACTGGAACCAAAATGCCTCCTTTCACTGTGGACGATTTTCAGAAGATCCTTCAGAAAATTGCTGTGCTGGAAACAAAGATGCATTGGATAGAAGTGAATGTGGAAGTGAATGGACTATGCGGGAATGACACCACTCTTCCATGGGGTCAGAGCAGCAGACATGTACCTGCTAACACACGGCTAGTTAGCCCAAACAATGACACTCCAAAACAGGAGGACTGTGCAGTTGGGACCAGCTGGAACACTCTTGGCGCTAGGCCTAAAGATAAAACGTTTCCCACGGACATGAGAGAACGGATAACAGGCAGAGCCAAGCGCCCTGAGATTTCTGATGCGACTGGCTGGCCTGCACTCTCATCCAGAAGGAGTGCCGCCTCAACCCCCCTACCAAGGAGGAAACAGCCATGGACAGCAGTAAAAACTACTAGTAAGAGCAAACCTGTAGAAGAAACAAAGATACATTTAGAGAACAGATTTGCACCACTTTCACAAGATCCTGACTCTCCATCCCAGGACCTGAGAAACCCTGTGTCCTCGAAGACCAAGGGAAGGTACGAGACCAAATCTATAAGCAAAAGGCCGCAGAGGGAGCTGACGACTGGGCCTGAAACACTGATCGTGGGCGATGGTGCCGTGAAAGAGGTCAGTAGCCTCTGTGGCAAGAGAAAAACACCAAAGTCCTCTGCTTCACCAACGATTCGGTCTCTGACATTTCAGACAAAATTCTGGACATTGTTGCTGACCACACAACGGTGAAATCACTCATTCTTCACACTGGGGCCTTGGATGTTGTGAAGCAACAATCTGAGGTATTGAAACAAGATTTTACTGATCTGCTGCGCAAAGTCAGATCTGTTGATACGGTGGTGTTTATCAGTGGCCCTCTACCGACTGTCCGAAGAGGGGACGAGAGATTCAGCAGGCTGTTGATTTTGAACAAATGGCTCAAAGCTACATGTGCCGCTCAATCAGTGAACTTTATTGACAATTTTAATATTTTCTGGGAACGCAGACACCTTTTTAAGGCAGATGGATTTTGCCTCAACAAGTCAGGAGTAAGATTGTTCACTTCCAACCTATTTTACTCTGTGTATCACACACCAGCTTCCCTGGCCAAGGACAAGAGACAAGACAAAACAAAACAGAAGATAAGACCACATTCTGGAGGAAAACGACTGAGATCGCTGAGCCAGGAGGAGTCTTCATCGCCGCCACCTTCACCCCCCCAAGAGGAGCGTCCTCCAGTGCCGCCAACTTCAACCCCCCAACGAGAGGAGCGTCCTAGACTGCGGCCATCTTCACCCCCCCAACAAGAGGAGTGGCCTCCACTGCGGCCATCTTCCACCCCCCAACAAGAGGAGTGGCCTCCACTCCCAACAGGAGGAGATTTCTATTCTTCACCACCCCAAACACCAGCCAACTCCCCGCCCTCTCCAGTCACTCTCTCTCCCTCCTCCCCCCTCCTGGATTTTACGGATGAGATGAAAAAGCTTGTCAATGTTGGAATCAAGCTTACACCCCGTCCAAATCCCATATTCTCTCCCCTAAATCTACCCCATTGCTCAGCCCCCAGCCCACCACCGCGCCTGAAACCACCATCACAGAAACTTCACAAAGCCCCTTCACCTCCTCGGAATCATCATCATCATAACAATTCTAACTGATATGGGCCGGGTCCAGGCTTCAAAGCTGATATCATTAATATTTTCAACCAGGAAAAGCCGGGGCCCTGTGGAATTCAGGTAGCCTCCTCAATTCCTCTTTTGGCAGGAAATAGAAAAAGGGTAAATCTGCTAAGAAACAGAAGATACTCGACTAAATCTGCCAACTTATTAAATTTAGCTCCACTTCCTCGTCAGCCACAAACAGCTGTAAAAAATAACACAACTGGTTTTAACTCACTAAACTTAGCTTTATTAAATATCAGGTCTCTGGGAGGCAAATCTTTTTTAATAAATGATTTTATTATTAAACACAATCTTAATTTTATGTTTTTAACAGAGACTTGGTTAGACCAAGATAACAGTGCAGCTGTACACATTGAATCATGCCCTCCAAACTTCTCTTTTGTGAGTAAGACTAGAACGCATAAAAAAGGAGGAGGTGTTAGTATAATTTTTAATGAGTTATTCAAATGCAAGCAGGTGTTTTATGGAAATTTCACTTCTTTTGAATATGTGGCTCTTCAGTTAAATACATCCTCTCGGTCTATATTTCTTAATATTTACAGACCACCTAAATACTGTACTGATTTCTTTGATAACCTTGTTGAACTACTGTCTCTTATCTGCACTGACTTTGATTCTGTTTTAATTGTTGGTGATTTTAACATCCATGTTGGTTATCTCCAAGGGTCTAAACATTTCCAAGGTTCTGGTATCTGATGTTGCTCTCTCTGATCACTGCTGTGTTTTCTTTGAAAGTGATTTATCTGTGAACACTAATGTTCAAACTGAGGTTATCTCAAAACGTTACATTACTGAAAGTACCAGTGATATATTTATTCAGGCTTTCTCTTCCATAACCCCCCTCTCTAGGTTCTCTGCAAATGAACTTGTAGAAGATTTCACTTTAAAAATTACAAACATTATTGATTCCATTGCACCAACTAAAGTAAAAGTGGTCTCCAATAAGAAAAAATCGCCTTGGAGGAATACCATGCAGGTCAAACATGAAAAAAAGGAATGTCGAAAAGCTGAGCGCAGGTGGCGTAAAACAAAGCTTCAGGTTCATTATGACATTTATAAAGAAAGACTTCACATGTTTAATCTAGAACTGAAAAAGTCAAGGCAGACCTTCTTCTCAGACATTATCTCCAAAAACAAAGATAATGCACGCGCCCTGTTTGCTACAGTCGACAGGCTAACAAACCCCCCTGTGCCAGTGGCCTCTGAACACTTATCTACCAAGGCCTGCAATGAATTTGCATTCTTCTTCACTGCCAAAATTCAGAAAATCAGACAAGCAGTCAGCACTACTGTACGAGGTACTGGGAATGTGTTATCTGTGTGTCCACCAAAAAACAACTCAATCACTATGACACAATTTAATCCAATAAATTACAAAAACCTACAAGATATAATACAGCATTTGAAATCCTCATCCTGCTGCCTTGACATTCTACCATCACCATTTTTCAAAAAGGTTTCAGACTGCATGACCTCAGATCTGCTTCAAATTGTCAACATGTCTCTTCTTACAGGTGTCTTCCCCCAGGCCATGAAAACAGCAGTAATTAAACCCCTCCTGAAGAAGAACAATTTAGATGCATCAGAAATGAACAACTATAGGCCGATATCAAACCTCCCTTTTTTAAGTAAAATTATTGAAAAAGCTGTTTTTCAACAACTGAACAATTATCTAATGATAAATGACTGTTTTGATGTCTTCCAATCTGGATTCCGATCACATCACAGCACAGAGACCGCTCTAGTCAAGGTCCTCAATGATATTCATTTAAACACAGACAATGGCAAAATCTCAGTTTTGGTATCACTTGATCTCAGTGCTGCTTTTGACACAGTTGACCACAAGATACTACTGGACAGACTTGAAAACTGGGTGGGAATATCTGGTGCAGTACTAAATTGGCTTAAGTCCTATTTAAATGACCGGGACTATTTTGTGTCTATAGGTAAATACACATCTGAGCGGATGAAAATCGTATGTGGAGTACCTCAAGGATCCATTCTGGGGCCTCTACTATTCAACATCTACATGCTCCCCTTAAGTCAGATAATAAGAAACAACCAAATAAAATACCATAGCTATGCAGATGACACACACATTTACATCACCATATCACCAGGGGATTATAGTCCCATACAAACACTGAGTAAATGCATTGAACAAATCAATGACTGGACGAGTCAGAGCTTTCTTCAGTTCAACAAAGAAGAAACTGAAATGATTGTTTTTGGAGGAAGAAAGGTTAAAGGTTACTGCTCAGCTCCAATCTGCACAGATGAAATGTTCAAACCAAGCCAGAAACCTTGGTGTAGTCTTAGACTCAGACCTTAATTTCAGCAGCCACATTAAGACAATTACAAAGTCAGCCTACTATCACCTTAAGAATATATCAACGATTAAAGGACTCATGTCTCAGCAGGATGCAGAAAAACTCGTCCATGCATTTATCTTTAGCAGACTAGACTACTGTAACGGGGTCTTTACAGGACTCCCTAAAAAGTCCATCAGACGGCTGCAGCTCATACAGAATGCTGCTGCTCGAGTCCTAACAAGGACCAACAAAGCAGACCACATCACTCCAGTTCTTAGATCTCTACACTGGCTTCCTGTCTGTCAGAGAATAGACTTTAAAATCCTGCTGATGGTTTATAAAGCACTGAATGGTTTAGGCCCAAAATACATTGCTGATCTGCTACTACTTTATGAACCACCTCGACCTCTGAGGTCATCAGGTACTGGTCTGCTTTCAGTCCCTAGAGTCAGAACGAAACATGGTGAAGCAGCGTTTAGTCATTATGCTCCACATATCTGGAACAAGCTCCCTGAAAGCTGTAGGTCTGCTCAAACTCTCACCTCTTTTAAATCAAAGATTAAGACTTTTTTATTTACCTCTGCCTTCCTATCTTAGATTATTTTAACCCACTTTAAATTAAAATTTTAATGTAATTTTTAATATATTTCTAATTTTCCTTTTCTTTTCTGTTTTATCATATTTGTCATTTTAATTGTGTTCTTTTATGCTTGTCTGAATGTCTCCAATGCTTTTAATGTGTTAATGTAAAGCACATTGAGTTGACCTCGTGTATGAAATGCGCTATACAAATAAAGCTGCCTTGTCTTCTTCTTCTTCTTCTTGTTCTTCTTCTTGTTCTTCTTCTTCTTCTTCTTCTTCTTCTTCCGTCTGAATCCCAAATTTGCATGCTTCCACGTGCCCCAAAAGTCACGAAACTTTGCACAAAATTCAGCCTTGAGAGAAATTCTCATATTCTGTTGTTCGTTTCTAAAAATTTGCTCTATAGCGCCCCCTACACCCATGAAAATCAGATCTGCCACTGGGAAAGACTTGCATGCATGAATTTTCATGTCAAGACAAAAAAAAAAGTCTATTATATTCCTGGTCTAAACCCAACAGGAAGTGCACAAATTTATGGTGAAGGCCAGAACTCATCTACATACACATGTTTGTCATATGAATAGCGCCACCTAATGGACACAATGAGTATTTACTCTCAGAACGTGTTTTTAACATGCTTGTGATCACAACTCTTTCTATAATGATCTGTGATGAACAATCCTTCAGAACATATTTAAAGACACAGCAGCACCTACTGGTGACAGGCGGTACTGCAATGTACACTATGCCGATAACTGCACAGGTAAGCTCACAGTTTCAGCCTAGGCAGCACAGCAACACCTGCAGCACATCAGGCGGTGGCTTAAATCAGGCGGTAGTGCACATCAGGCGGTCGCGCACGTCAGGCGGTACTTGAATGAGGGCCCGCACATATCCGCTTGCGGTTTTAATCTCTCTTTGTTTCCTGTTTTATTTTGTAGATTAGCCTTGTGTTTTATGCCTTGGTTCCTTTCTGTGTTAGTGTCTTCATCCTGTTATTAGTGATCCTTGTCTTGTGTTGTACTGTGTTTTAGTCTAGTCTTTTGTTTCCTGTTTTATTTTGTAGTTCTTGATCCCCTGTGTCCAGTTTAGTTTCACTTCCTGTCCTTGAGTGTTTCCCTCTTTTTTGATCAACCTCCAGTCTTTTCACACCCCTGGTAGACAAAGCTTTACATCTTAGTTCTTCACTGTTTTTGGTTTTGTTCCACTGACACCTACCTTCTGCTATTTATTTATTTAAATTATGTTCTTGTTTATTTGAAAGGGAGAAATGCATGAAGTATTACTAGAGGACCCTAGGGACGAACTCGGTGTGCATGCGTCCTTGAGAACTGTAAGTCGTATTATTGAGGTTAACAGTTCATTGATGCTGTTTTGGCATTAGACTCTCTTTGTACCATGTGGTAGTTTGTATCAGTTGAATTGCTAGATTCTGTTGCTTATTTATCACTGATCACTAGGGCTGTCCAAGTTTACATGATAATAAGAAGTTAATGCAAATTCTATTTAATGCCACTAATATTTTTGGAGCAACTGTAATGACTGAATTTCTCCCATGGATAAATAAAGTATTTCTGATTCTGATTCTGATGATGTGACCCATGGCCTGCTGTAACAGGCTGTCTAGAGGTGATATAACTGCAGTACCAAATAGCGCCACAAGGTTGAGCCTCCTTTCTGTGTTGTTCATACTATCAATCAACCTTTATTTGTATAGTATACTACCGACTACCTGGTCGAATGCTCTGACTGAATGTGGCTCTGATTGAGCAAGGACTCAAGTTGGTAACAAACTGGCACAGATTATGCTGATGTTCTTCTGCTCATGTAGGACCAGTGAAGACAGGGAGACCTGGCATGTTAAGCTCTGCCATCTGTCACATGGTTCTCTCCACAAGACTAAACTTTTTTGTATTTATTGTCGATGTGAACTGAGTTTTATACTGAGTATAGCACTAATACCATCCATTAGCCAAGCTCAACTAATTTCTGATCAATCACTAATTATCTATGGAAATCATGCGATTAATCACAATTTTAAAAATGAATAGTTTGACAGCACTAGTCATTACCCAAATTTATGATAAAATATTTTTGAACATGTTCATTTCTTCCTACAATGGGAGACCCTTCTCCCAACTTTTCTGGAGCGTGTCATTGGCATCAAATTCAAAATGAGAAAACATTTTTTATTTTTATTTTTTTTAAGTTTTATTTTGGGGGCTTTTACACCTTTTATTTTTTAGAGTAGAGGACATCGGACAGTGCAGGAAACCGGAAGAGAGTGGGGGAATGACATGCGGGAAAGAAGCCGCGTGCTGGATTTGAACCAAGACCATCCACCACATAGGCACGCAACCTAACCGTCAGGCTAAGTCCGAGAATACATTTTTTAATAAAACTAATTTTCAACTTCAACATTTTATATGTTGTCTTTGCACTAGTTCTATCAAATAAAGGGCTTAAATTATTTGCAAACCATCAAGTTCTGTTTTTATTAATAAGCGTCCGAACATTTTTGGAATTGGGGTGGTACTAGTGGACGATAAAGGAGGAAATTCTCATCATAAATCTTTTATTACAAAAAGTAAAAGCTCATTTTTTTGGTTCTTTTATCTGGCATCATGGTTCAATTGCACTGAGTTACTTTACAAATGAGTACTTACCAGGGACGAGTGAATCTCGGCGGCAGTCGTACAGCATCCCCAGGCTGAACAGCCGGCCAAGTGCTGCCACCTCTATTGTCTCAGGATCCATCTCTGAATCTGGACCATAGGAAACAAAGTGTGAGGGTTCACTTTTAAGACTTTACTGATATCAAACAGTCAGACCCCAATACTGCAGTTTCTGGAAAAACCTGTAAATCTGTAATCCAGGTTTTTGGTCTGAATATGAAATTAAACTATATTGAATGAAAAATGACGGCATGTATGGTTAGCTCCATCTTGTGTTTCTGAGGTATGATACTGAGGTAGGATACTGAGGCATGCACACAGACATGAGTGCAACAGGGAGCAGTGTTCTGTAGAAACACTCAGCTGGGCAGTAATCCAGTAAAAAGGTGAAAACCTCTGGCTCACTAGCTAACGTTAGTTTTGACCTGTGATAATGTAGCATCCTGTATAATGTTGATGGGTTAGAGCTCAGACCTGCGTGCATCATCTGACAGAGTGGGCTCACAATTTTACATCCAAAATATCAAAGGTAACATATATATATATATATATATATATATATGTGTGTGTGTGTGTGTGTGTGTGTGAATACAACCCCCCCCCCCCCACACACACACACACACACACACACACACACACATATATATCTGTATGAAAGTGTTTTTTATTTCACAAGCAGTATATTTACAGGAGCAGCGTAAGAACAGACAGACTGAACCAAACTGTTGGACTGACTCTAAAACTTGACTATCACTGAAACACATGTTCATACACCAGCTTAAAATAGTTATCTGTCTGTGAAGTTACACCCACATGAACCATTACAGTTTAAATAATGTTACACTGCATCTCGTCTTTGGACAAACAACTTTGACGAATAAATATAAGTTAGTTTACTTACAGTAGAGGTGTGTGTGAGATCCTCTGAGGCTGTGCTGTGGTTTCACACTTCATATATTCTCAGAGTTAAACGCCCCCAAAAGTTTAATTTACATAGGGCGGTACTAAGGGGAACCAGGGTGACTTCCCAGAAATGACATAACCTGCAGAATGTACAAGGGAGAACAATGGATGATGCGATAAAGATAAGTGTTGTAATTATATGATAACACAGGACTATTTAGTGACAGAGTTCAGATGAGAATTGCTGACAGTGTTTTCAGAGAGTTATGCAGAGTTCATGTCCTGACCTTACAACTAGAGATGGGCATTTCAAGCCAAAATACTATTCATTACTCACTGTCATCTATTCAGCGATTACACGTAAGGAGGGTTGTAGACAGTAAACTAAAAAACTCTGCAGGACACCTTTCCCCTTAACGATCCGTTTGTGTGGCAGTCGTGTCAACAAGCACCAGGATAGTTCCGAGCACTGGTAGTGTCGGTCTCGACCTTTATGCTTGTGTGATGCAGCAGCCTGCCATATAAATTAACATTTTAAAGCCATGCTCAGTCTCTGCAATGTTCTCAGTCTCTGAATCTCACACCACCAACACGCATTACAGGCGACTTTCGCTAATGTTTTCTCCTTCCTTTGATGCAGTTAAACTTCTTCATCTGTTACTTTATGTGGTTAGCGAAATGCTTTAAGACGCTCTATAGCCACCGTCTGGCGGGAACACAATAACAACCAGGCACCTGTGAAACATTTTACTTTAACAATGAGATAATATTCACATTTACTATTCAATTAATTAATTCATTTATTTTTTCTTTTCTTTCATATGTAACAGTGCAAAGACATAAAAGTGCTCAATATTAAACAGAAAAGAAAAGAAAAGGCAGTTTTTGAAAGCAATAAGCAAAGAAAGTTATCTGTTATAGACTACCTTAAACAAAAAAGAGTTCAGAGAAAGAAAAAAAAAAGAAAGTTGTACTATGAATGATGATCACAAAACAAACAAGACAAAACAAAACAGAACAAAACAAAATAAAATAATAGACCCTAAAGAGAAAAGAGAAAGACGCAATAGAAAGAGAAGATAAAGACTAAAAGAGAGAGAAAGAAGAAAAATGTTTTTGAGAGGGAGAAGAGAGATTTGTGAAGGGGGATTATGAATGTGTGTAGGCAGTTATACGAGTGTTGGTGTTTATGAGCATGTTGTAGTTTGATAGGTAGTACACAGTATTTATATGCAGACTTTAGGAAGCTTGTGCTCTGCCACTGTGGATGAGGTTAGGGCGTGGAGGAGGGAGGAGCTGTGGGTACCAAAAGGGTGGTATTTGTCAGGCCCGGTTCTGCAAAGGCAGCCCCCAGACCCTTGGGAGGAGACTCGCAATTCGCGGAGCCAGGCCAGATTCAGGTGCATACATTTGGGGGGGCCACCAGACCCAAGGGAGGAAGCCCCCCCCCCCCGATGTGATGCACATAGTATAATAATAATAATAATACATTTTATTTATAAAAGCGCTTTAAAAGATTCTCCAAGACACTTTACAGGAAAATAAATTATACAATAGAAAAGCAAAGGAAAACAGTGGAAAAAAAAGCAAAGAAAAGCAAGGCAGCAAAATAAAACAAAACAAGAAAAAATCAATCAATTATAGTTTAAAAGCCTTTGTAAATAGGTGGGTTTTGAGTCCGGATTGGAATTTGGTGAGTGAGGGAAAGAGTCTGAGGTGTTCGGGAGAGAGTTCCAGAGGTTGGGGTCAGCGACAGAGAAGGCCCTGTCCCCCTAGGGTTCAGTGCTTGGGTTTGGTGAGAGGGGTGAGGAGGTTGGCATTGGTGGAGTGGAGGTTCACAGACAGGTGGGAGTTGTGGGAACCGTTGAAAACAGCGACTGTTCCGGAGGCGACCGTTAGCTCGGCTACTGCTAATGACAAGCCGGTGTAAGCCGTGGCTAGGTATCCTGCTAGCTACGTTAAAAAACAAGACTACTTAAGGTTCTTGTGGTATGACGACAATGATCTACAGAAGCCAATGAGAGAGTTTCGCATGACAGTGCATGTTTTTGGCAACAGTCCATCTCCAGTGGTTGCCATTTACTGCATCAGGCGTGCAGCCTTGGAAGCAGAAGTCTCCAGCGCTGATGCAAGAGAGTTTGTCATCCGCAATTTTTATGTGGACGATGGACTTGCATCATTTCCCTCGGAGACAGAAGCCATCAACATCATGAAAACGACCCAGGAAATGCTTGCAGAGTCAAATATCAGACTGCCAAAAGTAGCATTTAACAGCAGAGTCATCATGCAAGCATTCCCTTCAGAAGACCAAGCCAAAGATTTAAAGAACTTGGACCTTGAAGTAGAATCACTGCCCCCTCAACGGAGTCTAGGCTTAACTAGGAACCTTGAGACAGACAGCTTCATCTTCCATGTGTCACAATAGGAAAAGCCTATAACCAAAAGAGGCATTCTCTCGACAGTGAACAGTCTGTTCGACCCTTAAGGGTTTGTGGCACCAGTCACTTTGGGGAAGAATCATAATTAAAACCGCAAGCGGATATGTGCGGGCCCTCGTTCAAGCACCGCCTGATGTGCGCGAGTCCCAGATGTGCACTACCGCCTGATTTAAGCCACCGCTTAATGTGCTGCAGGTGTTGCTGTGCTGCCTAGGCTGAAACTGTGAGCACACTTGTGCAGTTATCAGCATAGTGTACATTGCAGTACCGCCTGTCACCAGTAGGTGCTGCTGTGTCTTTAAATATGTTCTGAATGATTGTTCATCACAGATCATTATAAAAAGAGTTATGATCACAAGCATGTTAAAAACATGTTCTGAGAGTAAATACTCTGTGTCCATTAGGTGGCGCTATTCAAATGACAAACATGTGTATATAGATGAGTTCAGGCTGGGTCCATGATGAAACATGTCAAATTTGGAAGAGATCGGAGATTGTGTGTAAATATCAGTACAACGCATTTCCTGTGGGTGGCGCTATGGCTGTAGTAGATAAATGAGTCCATAGGTGTGTTGAGGGATGGATCCTGATCATGTGTATGTAACTTCAAACAAATTGAACACTGTATGAAGGAGCTATAAGTATTTCCTGTTTCATGGCGAGACATCAGAGTTTGAGGCGTGGCCACGCCCACATCCTTTGACTTAGGAAGAGTCCTTTGACAAATGTTCATCTGCAGTGTGACAACTACATTGGGTGCGAAGCAGGAGTTGATTGGATAAAAACTGTAGGACATGGTATTTTCTGCTGCCAGTAGGGGGCGCTATATGATATTGGTGAATATTTGCCTATAGAGGCGTTCAGGCTGGGGCACTTATCATGCATGACCGGTCTGAGCCTGATCCATTATTGCAAATGAGAGATATAACTGTTGAGAGTTTTTTAAAATGTCCTCCAGATGTAGCGAGGTGCCAAGCCCACACCGATTGACTTAGAGAAATTCTGTCTGATAACTTTTGATCGTCAATCTGTCTACTTCAAAATGTGCGTGGTTGGGAGTTGATCGGAGCAAAATTGTAGGAGCTATTTACATAAATACATACTTTAGCGGTTGAAAAAATGTACTCCAAGTTTAGCGAGGTGCCACGCCCACAAAAATTGACTTAGAGAAATTCTGTCTGATAACTTTTGATTGTCAATCTGTCCACTCCAAGATGTGCATGTTTGGGAGTTGATCGGAGCAAAATTGTAGGAGCCATTTACATACATACCCAAAATAATGGGGTCAAAAACAGAAAAATCAAAATGGCTGACTTCCTGTTGGGATTTCACCACGACGTTAAGAGGCTTTTTTGTAGGTCTTGGCATGACACCTACCCAAAACATTTTTCAAGCATGTATGTTGAACCGTATTATGGGGCTAGCCTTTTCAAATTTTCAACTTCAAGGGGGCGCTGTTTAGCCATTTTGGGAATGGTGGGTCCGGGGACAGTCTGTCTGCTGGCAAGTCTGACATATTTTGGTTACGGGAGAATAATAAGAAATAATAATAATCACTCGGGTTACAAGAAGGCCTCGCCGACATTGTCGGTGCTCGGGCCCTAATAATCCTTAGGGTTACAAGAGGGCCTTCGCCGACATTGTCGGTGCTCGGGCCCTAATAATAATCCTTAGGGTTTCAAGAGGGCCTTCGCCGACCTTGTCGGTGCTCGGGCCCTAATAATTCCTCGGGTTACAAGAGGGCCTCGCCGACATTGTCGGTGCTCGGGCCCTGATAATAATAATCACTCAGGTTTCAATAGGGCCTCGCCGACCTTGTCGGTGCTCGGGCCCTAATAATAATAATCACTCAGGTTTCAATAGGGCCTCGCCGACCTTGTCGGTGCTCGGGCCCTAATAATAATAATTCCTCGGGTTACAAGAGGGCCTCGCCGACATTGTCGGTGCTCGGGCCCTGATAATAATAATCACTCAGGTTTCAAGAGGGCCTTCGCCGACCTTGTCGGTGCTCGGGCCCTAATAATTCCTCGGGTTACAAGAGGGCCTCGCCGACATTGTCGGTGCTCCGGCCCTAATAATAATCCTTAGGGTTACAAGAGGGCCTCGCCGACATTGTCGGTGCTCGGGCCCTAATAAGAATAATCACTCGGGTTTCAAAAGGGCCTCCGCCGACATTGTCAGTGCTTGGGCCCTAATGAGAGAACTCTCTGTTGAACAATTGGATTGGGATGCTCCTCTTCCAACTGCAAGGCATGAACAATGGAGGCTCTGGAGAGAGCCCATCAAAAAGCTGGAGCAGCTACAGATCCCAAGACCTTACACTCCAGTTTCCCTAGCCACGCAGACACATCACAGAGAGCTTTGTGTCTTTTCAGACGCATCAAACTTGGCTATAGCTGCTGTAGCCTACCTGAAAACAGTCAGTACAACAGGAGACTGTCATGTAGGTTTCGTTATGGGAAAATTCAAGTTAGCTCCACGCCCAGCTCACACAATCCCTCGTCTTGAACTCTGCACAGCAGTCTTGACAATTGAGATAGCAGACTTCATCAAAGAGGAAATGGACATTAACATACATTCAGTGAAATGGTACACATACAGTAAAATCATGCTTGGGTACATTCACAACACCTCAAGACGGTTCTATGTCTATGTCTCCAACAGAGTCACAAGGATCAGAAGGTCTTCACAGCCAGACCAGTGGTATTTTGTCAACACTAACAAAAATCCTGCAGACCATGGAACACGACCTGTAGCTGCTGCAGAGCTTACAAATACCAACTGGTTTTCTGGACCTGCATTTCTATCCCATCAACAAGAGCAGACTACTCAGAGTGACAACTTCGAGTTAGTACACCCAGAAATGGATCAAGAGATTCGTCCCGAAGTGACAACCTACACAACCCAAGTGACAGGAGGTCCACTTGGATCTCAAAGATTTGAGAGGTTCTCCACATGGAAGTCACTGAATCGAGCAGTTGCTACACTCCTCAAAAAGGTGAAAAGTGTCACAAAACCTTCAGACAGCAGTGGAGAAGATGCATATGCACAAGCAACATCAGTGATAATCCAGGCTGCACAAAAGGATGTCTTCTCAAAGGAGTACCACTGTCTTTCCAAAGGGGATAAAATTCCCAGACAAAGTCCACTTGAGAAGTTTACACCATTTCTGGATAGAGATGGGTTGATGCGAGTAGGTGGACGCATATCCTCAACAGACATGTCTTTTGATGAAAAACACCCTCTGATGATTCCCAAGACACACATTGCAACTTTGTTAGTAAGACATTATCACCAACAAGTTGCACATCAAGGAAGACATTTCACAGAAGGGGCTGTCCAATCAGCTGGACTATGGCTAATTGGAGGAAAGAAAATTGTCTCCAGTGTGATACACAAGTGCGTTATTTGCAGCAAACTGAGAGGAAAACTGGAGGAACAAAATATGTCAGACTTGCCAGCAGACAGACTGTCCCCGGACCCACCATTCACAGATGTTTGGGTTGATGTCTTTGGTCCCTGGACAGTGACCTCTCGTAGAACAAGAGGTGGCCACGCAGCGAGCAAGAGGTGGGACATAATCTTCACCTGCCTTAGCACCAGAGAGGTGCATATTGAGGTTATAGAAACAATGGCAAGCTTCATCAATGGCCTCAGGCATTTCACTGCCATTAGAGGACCCATCAAAACACTCCTGTCTGATCGAGGTACAAATTTCATTGGGGCTTGTAAGGAACTCAACCTGAATACCGATGATTGTGACCTCAAGACTTAGCTTCAAGACAACAATTGCACCTGGATCTTCAATGCTCCCCACTCATCCCATATGGGTGGAGCATGGGAAAGAATGATTGGCATTGCACGTCGCATTCTGGGTGCCCTTCTTCTTAAGGTGAACACATCTCATCTGACGCACAAAGTTCTTACCACTCTCATGGTGGAGGTTACTGCTGTGATGAACTCAAGACCATTGGTCCCGATATCATCTGACCCAGAAGCTCCCGCAGTCCTTTCTCCATCAATGTTGTTGACACAAAAGATGGAAACGTTGTCTGCACCTGTAGGGAGTTTGGGGTGTTTTCCTGCGGAAGTCGATCACCATCTCCTTGGTCTTGCTGGTGTTGAGCTGAAGGTGGTTTAGCTCACACCAGTCGACAAAGTCCATGATGACCTCCCTGTACTCCAGCTCGTCCCCCTCAGACACACACCCGACGATGGCTGTGTCATCGGAGAACTTCTGGAGGTGACAGCTCCCAGAGAGAGTATTGCCAGACCAGAAAAGAGAGTAATGGATAACAAGACAAAGCAGTGGTCGGCCGAGGAGACAAGCTGCCTCCTTGCGGTTTGGTCCTCGCA
>NW_023260053.1:0-22011 GCF_009762535.1 Notolabrus celidotus
GGAGGGTTGATCTATCTATCTCTCTCTCTCTCTCTCTCTCTCTCTCTCTCTCTCTCTCTCTCTCTCTCCCAGCATACCTTGGGCCACTCAGAGAAGGAGTACAGAGCTTTCTCCTGCAGCAGCTGAGCGATGGTCGGCTCTCTGCTGTCATGGAGGCTGTCAGGGATCTCACACATCGACATCGGGGCCGCAAACCGAGGACTGCTGACGTAGCTCTCAGACACGGGCACTGAGGAAAAGGAGGAGGAGGAGGAAGAGGAGGAGGTGGAGGAGGAGGAGAGGGAGGAGGAGGAGGAGGTGGAGGAGGAGGAGGAGGAGGAGGAGGATGAGGAGGAGGAGGAGGAGGAGGAGAGGGAGGAGGAGGAGGAGGAGGAGGAGGAGGAGGAGGAGGAGAGGGAGGAGGAGGAGGAGGAGGAGGAGGTG
Organism: Notolabrus celidotus; assembly: GCF_009762535.1. Classification (NCBI taxonomy): domain Eukaryota; kingdom Metazoa; phylum Chordata; class Actinopteri; order Labriformes; family Labridae; genus Notolabrus; species Notolabrus celidotus. Next base: position 424 of record NW_023260053.1, read on the forward strand.
GAAGAGGAGGAGGAGGAGGAGGAGGTGGAAGAGGAGGATGAGGAGGAGGAGGAGGAGGAGGAGGAGGAGGAGGAGGTGGAGGAGGAGGAGGTGGAGGAGGAGGAGGAGGAGGAGGAGGAGGAGGAGGAGGAGGGGGAGGAGGAGGGAGGAGGAGGAGGTGGAGGAGGAGGAGGAGGAGGAGGAGGAGGGGGAGGAGGAGGAGGAAGAAGAGGAGGAGGAGGAGGAGGAAGAGGAGGAGGAGGAGGAGGAGGGGGAGGAGGAGGAGGAGGAAGAGGAGGAGGAGGAGGTGGAGGAGGAGGAGGAGGAGGAGGAGGAGGAGGAGGAGGAGGAGGAGGAGGAGGAGGAGGAGGAGGAGGTGGAGGAGGAGGAGGGTTTTAAAGACAAACATTCAATAAAAAAATGAGCATCTCAACAGAAATATTCTTTCCTTCAGTGAGGGTAGAGGGTAGAGGAAGGAGGACAGAGGAAGGAGGATAGAGGAAGGAGGACAGAGGAAGGAGGACAGAGGAAGGAGGACAGAGGAAGGAGGACAGAGGACAGAGGACTGAGGGCAGAGGAAGGAGGACAGAGGACAGAGGAAGGAGGACAGAGGAAGGAGGACAGAGGAAGGAGGACAGAGGAAGGAGGACAGAGGAAGGAGGACAGAGGACAGAGGAAGCGATGAGGTCTCACCTGGTGTAGCCGGCCTCTCCTCCTTCACCTGTCTCTTCACCACCAGTCCCCCTGAGACCTCCATCAGTCCGTCCGCCGGCTCCAGTTTGGGCGTGAGGACGGTGCTGTCGGCCTCCAGCAGCTCCTGTTTGGTCTCGGACTTGATCTGGGTTCTGAACTCCAGGTGGTCCGGTTTGACCTCCGGTTTGATCTCGGAGCTGTCCGGGTACGCCGTGAACTCCAGACTCTCAGGTTTGGTCTCCGTCTTCAGTCTGGATCCGTCCGGGAAACCTGCGAACCCGAGCTGGACCGGCTTGGCCTCAGGTTTGACTTCTGAGTACGCTGAGAACTGCAGGACTTCAGGTTTCCTGTCCTCGGTCTTCATGTGGAGGCTCAGGTCTTCAGGTTTGGGCTCTGCTTTGACGGGGAAGTCCACCTGCTCGGATTTGGTCACCAGGTCCTCGGACTTCACCGTGTAGGAGAGTTCGTGTTTGACCTCGGAGCTGTCGGGGTACACGTCCTCAAAGGTCTCCGTCTTGGTCTCTTCGGTCTTGATGGGCAGCTCCAGTCCGTCTGGTTTCTTGTCCCGGTCTGAGAGGAGGGACAGATCAGGAGGCTTCGAGTCGCTGCTCGCAGAGGCTTTGATTTCACTCTGGACCAGCAGACCGTCCTTGATGTCCTGATCCTGGGGGAACGTCAGGTCTCTGTTCTTCAGGTCTTCAGACGGGCTCTCGTAGTTCTCCTGATGGGTGGAGGTCTCAGTCTTGACCCCTGCTCCTCTCTTTGAGGAGGACTCAGCAGACTCTGAGTACATGTTTGGTTTTACGTCGTCACACAGAGGAACGTGGATCAGAGAGACCTGATCCACCTGACCCTCAGAGATCTCATCCACCTGATCTGCAAGATCTGATCCGACCACAGGACCGTCCTCTTTGCAGATCTCTGAGTCCTGCACAAACTCTCCCATCGAGTTCCCCATCAGAGTCTCAGAGTCCAGAGAGTTCTCCATCGTCTCCTCTGCCACGGTCGGGTCCAGAATCAGCCCATCCACCCGGTCTCCGGGCTCCTCGATCGAGCCGGGGCTAGCATCCAGCTTCCCGAGGTACGGCTGCATGGCCTGAGGTAAGTCCTCATGGAGGTCTGGAGACAGCTGGTCTGAGACCTCCATGCTCTCCTCCTGCTCTGCTTCCATCCCGTCCATCTGTGGTAGATCCAGGGCCGGATTCAGGACTCCCAGACCGTGATCTGGACCTGAGAGGGGGGACCACAGAGATGTTACAGAGAGCTTTAACGGATGAAACAGGACATGCTGGACTTCACAGTTTGACCTCTGACCTCGCTCCTCCTCTTCCTCTCCGCCCAGACCTCCATCTTTCTTCTGCTCCTTCTCATCAAACTCAAACCCGGCTCCGCCCCCCGGACCCTCCTCCTCCACAGGATTGGTCAGACTCTCAGTGACATCAGAGGAGCCCAGCCTATCCTGCGGGTCGTGGGCGGTGATGTGGGACAGAGAGAGAGGAGGGGGCGGGACATAGGGAGGAGGGGGGCTCGCTGATAGGTCGGTTTGATCCGCGCTGGGTTCCTCGCTCACCCCGATGTCCTGAAACCAGAACAGACGAGAGCTCGGATCACGAGGTTCTGCTGGTCTGACTTAAAGTAGACCGTCTGAAACCAGACTCACCTTGAAGAGCATGAAGCTGGAGCTCAGAGGCTCCACAGAGTCTCCTCCAGACGGGTGAGAGGGGGAAGAGGACGGGGGGAGGCCTAAACACTCCTCCAGAGTCCCTCCTTCCTCCCCTCCTCTGTCCCCGCCCTGAGCCTCCTCGTCCTCCTCCTCCAGGAACCCGGTCTCTAGAGCCGACGGACCCAGGATGGGATCGGACTCGTTGAACATGTGGTGAGCCGGACTGGAGTGATCCGTGCCGTCCCAGGGAGCCTGCAGGGACGGGGATCATAGGGACCACAACGGACCATCATTTAGAACATCAGATACGGACAGAACATGAAGAAAGTACAGAACGTAGAGAACGTAAAGAACGTAAAGAACGTAAAGAACGTAAAGAACTTACAGACCGTAAAGAACGTAAAGAACGTACAGACTGTAGAGAACGTAAAGAACGTAAAGAACGTAAAGAACGTACAGAACGTAAAGAACGTAAAGAACATAAAGAAAGTAAAGAACGTAAAGAACGTAAAGAACGTAAAGAACGTAAAGAACGTAAAGAACATAAAGAAAGTAAAGAACGTAAAGAACGTAAAGAACGTACAGAACGTAAAGAACGTAAAGAACGTAAAGAACGTAAAGAACGTACAGAACGTAAAGAACGTAAAGAACGTAAAGAACGTAAAGAACGTAAAGAACGTAAAGAACATAAAGAACATAAAGAACGTAAAGAACGTACAGAACGTAAAGAAAATAAAGAACGTAAAGAACGTAAAGAACGTAAAGAACGTACAGAACGTAAAGAACGTAAAGAACACAAAGAACGTAAAGAACATAAAGAACGTAAAGAACGTAAAGAACGTACAGAACGTAAAGAACGTAAAGAACGTAAAGAACGTAAAGAACGTAAAGAACATAAAGAACGTAAAGAACGTAAAGAACACAAAGAACGTAAAGAACATAAAGAACGTAAAGAACACAAAGAACGTAAAGAACATAAAGAACGTAAAGAACGTAAAGAACACAAAGAACGTAAAGAACATAAAGAACATAAAGAACATAAAGAACGTAAATAACGTAAAGAACGTAAAGAACGTAAAGAACACAAAGAACGTAAAGAACACAAAGAACGTAAAGAACATAAAGAACGTAAATAACGTAAAGAACGTAAAGAACACAAAGAACGTAAAGAACATAAAGAACGTAAAGAACGTAAAGAACATAAAGAACGTAAAGAACGTAAAGAACATTAAAGAACGTTAAAGAACATAAATAACGTAAAGAACGTAAAGAACGTAAAGAACGTAAAGAACGTAAAGAACGTAAAGAACGTAAAGAACATAAAGAACATAAAGAACGTAAAGAACGTAAAGAACGTAAAGAACTTACAGAACGTAAAGAACGTGAAGAACGTAAAGAACGTAAAGAACATAAAGAACGTAAAGAACATACAGAGCGTAAAGAACGTAAAGAACGTAAAGAACATAAAGAACATAAAGAACTTACAGAACGTAAAGAACGTGAAGAGCGTAAAGAACGTAAAGAACGTAAAGAACATAAAGAACGTAAAGAACATAAAGAACATAAAGAACATAAAGAACGTAAAGAACATACAGAGCGTAAAGAACGTAAAGAACGTCAAGAACATAAAGAACGTAAAGAACATAAAGAACGTAAAGAACGTAAAGAACATAAAGAATGTAAAGAACGAAAATAACGTAAAGAACGTAAAGAACGTTAAGAACATAAAGAACATACAGAGCGTAAAAAACGTAAAGAACGTAAAGAACGTAAAGAACATAAAGAACGTAAAGAACGTAAAGAACGTAAAGAACGTAAAGAACGTAAAGAACGTAAAGAACGTAAAGAACGTAAAGAACGTAAAGAACATAAAGAACGTAAAGAACATAGAGCGTAAAAAACATAAAGAACGTAAAGAACGTAAAGAACATAAAGACCGTAAAAAACGTTAAGAACGTAAAAAACGTAAAAAACATAAAGAACGTAAAGAACATAAAGAACATAAAGAACATAAAGAACGTGAAGAACGTAAAGAACATAAAGAACATAAAGAACGTGAAGAACGTAAAGAACGTAAAGAACATAAAGAACATAAAGAACGTAAAGAACGTAAAGAACATAAAGAACGTAAAGAACGTAAAGAATGTAAAAAACGTAAAAAACGTAAAAAACGTAAAGAACGTAAAGAACGTAAAGAACGTAAAGAACGTAAAGAACATACAGAACGTAAAGAACGTAAAGAACGTAAAGAACGTAAAGAACGTAAAGAACATACAGAACGTAAAGAACGTAAAGAACGTAAAGAACGTAAAGAACGTAAAGAACGTAAAGAACGTAAAGAACGATCGCTCGGGGTTCAAACTTTAAAGAGGTTTCATGATGTCATGTGTTTACCTGTAACTGATCCAGCTCCACAGAAGGGGCCATCAGACCGGTCTCCTCTGAGGACCCCTGCTCCCCGACCAGGACGTCACTCCTCAGTTTGGAGTCCAGGTCGGCTCCGCCCACCCCGTACGAGTTCAGCATGCTCTGACCTCCGGCCGCAGAGTTAAAGGGGAACCCGTTGAGGGCGTCTTTGGACGCCTTCCCTCCGTGCAGACCGTCTGCAGACATGGGGTCGTGGTGCAGAGAGCCCAGCTCCAGAGTCTCATCCAGAGGGGGGCAGTCCAGGAAATCCCCCCGAGAACCAGCGACTATACCCAGACTGGGTGAGGCGGGAGGGGGAGGGTGGAGGTGAGGGTGAGAGGAGGAGGAGGAGGAGGGAGAGGGGGCAGACGGAGGCACGGGGTGGTGCTGGTGGTGGTGGTGGTGGTGGGAGGACTGGTGGGGGTACTCGGGGGGCTGAGGGGAGTGCTGACCCAGACCGGAGTCGTAGAGGCAGCAGTGAGGGTGAGGCAGCTGAGGGTGAGACGAGGAGGAGGAGGAGGATGAAGAGATGCCGGGGTGAGTGTTCAGACCCGGGTGGTGGTGGTGACTCTGAAGGTGGGAGGGGTGACCCCTGACGTAGTTCCTGTGAGCCTCCAGGAAGCTCAGCTGGGGGTCGTTCAGGATGTAGAAGTCGGTGCGGCTCAAGCCGTGGCGCGCGGCCCCGATGAGGAGGTCCCGGTCGTGTTTCCCAGACTCCCACCACACGGGGAGGTAGAGCGAGGGGCGGCACAGCTGGAGGCGGGCGGAGAGCAGCGGGTGACGGAGGACCTGAAGGGAGAGACGGAGGTTAGAGAGAGCATCACATCACAGGGAGGACCTGTTAGAGGACTCGCTCTGATCCTGAACCTGTTCACCTGCTGCAGGAGGAAGACCTGGTCCCTGCCTCAAACCCACCTGGAGGATGGAGGTCTGAGAGCAGGACTGGTGCAGGTCAGAGAGAGACCGTATCAACACTTCCTTTAAACACAGAAGAAGAAGAAGAAGAGCTCACCTGCTCTCTGATCTTGCGCAGCAGCTCGATGCGGTATAACGTCCTCGCCGCCCGCTCCTCTGTCAGCGGCTCCACGAGGACCGAGGGATCCACCAACCCTGGAGGACAGGAGAGGGAGAGAGTCAGCGCCGAGGCCAGAGAGAGGCAGAGGGGTCTGCAGGGACTGGTCTACATGCAGCAGCCTGATCTTAGGTGATGTCGAGCGGACTTCTGGGCTTTTATTTTGATAGGACAGCTGAAGAGAGACTGGAGACATTCAGAGGAGGACATGCACCAAACAAAGATCCTACAACCAGAGCAGCTCAGACTGGAGCTTCTGCACATGGAGGGCCTGCTTTACTAAGTCAGAGTTGATGCACATTCAGTCCTTAAACCTTGTCCTTGTTAATCTGAGTCCCTGGAGTTCTCAGGTGGACAAAGCCGTCACGTGCTCCTCCAGAGAGCTCGGCCTGTAGGTAAGTCTGGATTCAAAACTTCAAGTCTACAGAGGTTTCTCTCTCTCTTTAAAACAAAGGAAGTTATTTCTGATGCAGCTTCACGTCAATAATCCAAATGTTGCTGAGAGCAAAGCGGCTCCCGTCTTCTCTTGCGTCAGCTGTAAAGGACATGCCTGAAATAAAGGGGGTCATCTCTTATTTAGGAGTGCGTCACAGGGGGAGTGTTAGACTCACCCATGCTGATGCAGAAGTTTGAAGCAGCTGAAGTGAAGGAAAGAAAAATCAGCTGAAGCTTGGTATCAGAAACCAAACCTGACTCAAGTGACCGAGCTCTGAGCGAGCGGGGTACCAGAGGAGTGTGAGTATATGTGATCTGTGTGAGCATGCATGCAGAGGGTGGGATGAGAGCACGCCATCTTCCAAACTGAGGGTGAATGACCCTGAACACAGAGCAGTCAGTGTGTGAGGTGATCCTACCTTCCTCCTTCCTCGGCGGCAGTTTGCACGCCGTCCGGCACATGTTGACGAAGGAGTTGAAGTATCTCTCCAGGCTCTCGTCCGTCTTCCTCTCCAGCCGAGCCAGAGCTCTGAACTGAGCCCAGTCGAAGGTTTTCCTGTCGCCGTCGTAGACCACGCCGAACGACGACACGGTGCGGTAGAAGTCGGCCTGCTCCCGACGAGTCCACCTGAGACGGGACAGACCAGGACACGGAGGGGGTCGGGTTTAGGGACGGGGTCCGACTCCTCGGCAGTGAAACACAAACATCAGATTTAACGTTACCTTCTCTGCCACTCCAGAAACAGCGGGTCAGGCTCGGTGGCGACCACGGTGCACCTCCTAAGCTCCTCCCCCAGCTGCCACGCCAGCGGCCCCCCGGCGTGGTGACCGTGAGAGGCTCCGCCTCCTCCCATCCCCATGCCGACGAGGCTGTCGTGCAGCAGGTAGTCGTGCCTGAGCATCGGCTCGCGGCGCAGCGTGAAGCGTTGGTAGGCGGTGATAAGGCGCCGTAGACGGGCGGTGAGGGCGGGGCCTGTGGGCCAGAGGGGGCGGGCCTGGACCACATGGAGAGCGGCCACACCTGTACCTGTTCCCGTCGTGGTCGTGGTGGTGACGAGTGTGGCGTCCTGGGCGCACAGGTCAGCTGACAGCGTGGTGTCTGTGGAGGACAGACAGACTTTAACTTCCTGTCTAAGGATCCAGAGAGACTCTGGACCCAAAGAGATCTGGATCCAAAGAGACTCTGGACCCAAAGAGATCTGGATCCAAAGAGACTCTGGACCCAAAGAGATCTGGATCCAAAGAGACTCTGGATCTAAAGAGACTCTGGATCCAAAGAGACTCTGCATTCAAAGAGACTCTGGATCTAAAGAGACTCTGGATTAAAAGAGACTCTGGATCCAAAGAGACTCTGCATTCAAAGAGACTCTGGATCTAAAGAGACTCTGGATCCAAAAAGACTCTGGATCCAAAGAGATCTAGATCCAAACAGACTCTGCATCCAAAGAGACTCTGGATCCAAAGAGACTCTGGATCCAAAGAAAATCTGGATCAAAAGAGACTCTGCATTCAAAGAGACTCTGGATCCAAAGAGACTCTGGATCCAAAGAGACTCTGGATCCAAAGAGACTCTGGATCCAAAGAGACTCTGCATTCAAAGAGACTCTGGATCTAAAGAGACTCTGGATCCAAAAAGACTCTGGATCCAAAGAGATCTAGATCCAAACAGACTCTGCATCCAAACAGACTCTGCATCCAAAGAGACTCTGGATCCAAAGAGACTCTGGATCCAAAGAAAATCTGGATCAAAAGAGACTCTGAATCCAAAGAGATCTAGATCCAAAGAGACTCTGGATCCAAACAGACTCTGGATCCAAAGAGATCTAGATCCAAAGAGACTCTGGATCCAAACAGACTCTGGATCCAAACAGACTCTGGATCCAAACAGACTCTGGATCCAAACAGACTCTGGATCCAAAGAGACTCTGGATCCAAAGAGACTCTGCATTCAAAGAGACTCTGGATCCAAAGAGACTCTGGATCCAAAGAGACTCTGAATCCAAAGAGATCTAGATCCAAAGAGACTCTGGATCCAAACAGACTCTGGATCCAAACAGACTCTGGATCCAAAGAGACTCTGAATCCAAAGAGATCTAGATCCAAAGAGACTCTGGATCCAAACAGACTCTGGATCCAAACAGACTCTGGATCCAAAGAGACTCTGAATCCAAAGAGATCTAGATCCAAACAGACTCTGGATCCAAACAGACTCTGGATCCAAACAGACTCTGGATCCAAACAGACTCTGGATCCAAACAGACTCTGGATCCAAAGAGACTCTGGATCCAAACAGACTCTGGATCCAAACAGACTCTGGATCCAAACAGACTCTGGATCCAAAGAGATAGCAGCTTTTTTTACCTCTTCTTTAAGAACACATTTATGTTTTGACCACATCGGGACATAAAGATCATTTTAACCAGGATAACACAAAGTGGATCTAAATCTGAACACCACCCCAGCTTTAAGTTCCCTTGTAAAGGTCTCACCTGGTCCGGTGCTGTCAGGTTTGTCTGATGTGTCCGTGCTGGAGCAGGTCTCTTCCCCCTGTGACAAGGAGCAAACATCAACATGAGAACAGCAGCTCTCATTAATCCTCAGGATCACGTCTGCAGCTGTCTGCATTTAACCCTTTGCTGTCTGCGTTTAACCCTTTGCTGTCTGCATTTAACCCTTTAGTGTCTGCATTTAACCCTTTGCTGTCTGCATTTAACCCTTTAGTGTCTGCATTTAACCCTTTGCTGTCTGCATTTAACCCTTTAGTGTCTGCATTTAACCCTTTGCTGTCTGCATTTAACCCTTTAGTGTCTGCATTTAACCCTTTAGTGTCTGCATTTAACCCTTTAGTGTCTGCATTTAACCCTTTGCTGTCTGCATTTAACCCTTTGCTGTCTGCATTTAACCCTTTAGTGTCTGCATTTAACCCTTTGCTGTCTGCATTTAACCCTTTGCTGTCTGTGTTCAACCCTTTGCTGTCTGCATTTAACCCTTTGCTGTCTGCATTTAACCCTTTAGTGTCTGCATTTAACCCTTTGCTGTCTGCATTTAACCCTTTAGTGTCTGCATTTAACCCTTTGCTGTCTGCATTTAACCCTTTGCTGTCTGTGTTTAACCCTTTGCTGTCTGCATTTAACCCTTTGCTGTCTGTGTTTAACCCTTTAGTGTCTGCATTTAACCCTTTGCTGTCTGCATTTAACCCTTTGCTGTCTGCATTTAACCCTTTGCTGTCTGCATTTAACCCTTTGCTGTCTGCATTTAACCCTTTGCTGTCTGTGTTTAACCCTTTGCTGTCTGCATTTAACCCTTTGCTGTCTGCATTTAACCCTTTAGTGTCTGTATTTAACCCTTTGCTGTCTGCATTTAACCCTTTAGTGTCTGCATTTAACCCTTTGCTGTCTGTGTTTAACCCTTTGCTGTCTGTGTTTAACCCTTTGCTGTCTGCGTTTAACCCTTTGCTGTCTGCATTTAACCCTTTGCTGTCTGTGTTTAACCCTTTGCTGTCTGTGTTTAACCCTTTGCTGTCTGCGTTTAACCCTTTGCTGTCTGCGTTTAACCCTTCGCATGCTGTAACAAAGAGACTGAAGTTAAAAAGAGTCCAGGATTAAATCTGTGAATCGTGTTGTAGACTTGTCTTCCTCTTTGCATCATTAGCTCCATGTTTGTGTTTTTAAAGGTCCCTCTTCAGTCCAGGAGCAGGACTCATATTCAGGGAAGTGTTCCCAGAGGCTCGTTTCACAAGATGAGGCTTTTATTTTGACGGGATCTCGTACTGAAGGGAACAAAGTGAGTCTCAGGTCACGTGTTGGAGCGCTCACCTTGCTGCTCTCGTCTCTGTCCTCTCCTCCGTCCGCTTTGCTCTCGGCCTCGTCCTTCGTCTCCCCGGCTTTACAAACACTGAGGAAGGAAAGGAAAGAAACACACAAGAGGAAGAAAGGTTCAGTGAGAGGAGAGACGACGTCCTGCTGAGGGAAGGTGACACATGAAGGGAGCAGAGACACACGCTGCCTTCATGTCTGACTGAAGATCCCAGCACGTCAGAGCACAGAGAACAGAACAGACTCTTTACACAGAGACCTCCAACAGAGAGGAGACACACTGTGATCAGGATTCTCTTTACTACAGGCGTCATGTGTCAGAGGAGGCGTGTGATCAGACGTCCTGAGGACAGGAAGAGGAGACGTTTAAAGAAGCACATCTGTGTCTGAGGACAAAGTGGGAATAAAGACGTCTTTAAAAACAGATCATCAGAGAGGAAACACAAACTCAGAGCCTCTATGCTGACTTCTGAAAACACAACCGGGAGGTGATGACGGACGAGAGAGCTCAGAGCCGGACCGCAGCGGATCAGAGACGGACCGGATCACAATCTGGTGGAGGTCTGAAACATCTTCCCTTCTTTAAAGACCCGACACCAACAAACCAAAACATCACTCAACTTTCTTTAAATCAAGTTCAGCTTCAGAGATGTTCACAGTTTGTGTCTTTTTGGATATGATGAAAGGATAAGAGGAGTTTAATAATTCCATATTATCTTTCTTCATCAGATTAAGGTTTGACAAAGTGCTGGATTGTTTATGTTGTCAGTCCTTCAGAGGAGGAGGACAGAGTCCAGGAAAAGTTCCCTGCAGGACTTCTTCTAGAATCCTCTGAGTCTAAATGAAAGAGCTTAAACGCTTCATGTCGACGAGCTCAGGAAGTTTCTGAGCGTGTGCAGCAGCGAGCCTCTGCCTCTGTCTACTCGTTCTGTTTGTTTACTTCCTGTTTCAGAGTTTGCGTGTTGAGTCCGGACGGCGTGGAGGTCACGGCGCTCAGCTGAGAGCTGCTCCGGGGTTAAACCGAGGACAGAGCGAGCGGCTTCCTTCAGGAGGAAGATGAAAGCTTCTCTTCTTCACGGCTCTGCAGGAAATACATTCACCACACCTCGCCTCTCTCTCTCTCTCTCTCTCTCTCTCTCTCCTCCGTCTCTCTCCTTCCATCCTTCCTCTCTGGACTTTATTCATCCACCTCTTCTTCTTTCAGGACTCTAACGTGCAGAGAGAGCGGAGGAATGAGCCGTGTGGAGTTAGCAGCGTTTAAAGCTCTGCAGAGGGTCACGGCTTAAATTAAACACTCTCCTCCTGCAGTGGTGAGCAGGTCAGGTTCACAGTGTGTGTGTGTGTGTGTGTGTGTGTGTGTGTGTGTGTGTGTGTGTGTGTGTGTGTGTGTGTGTGTGTGTACCTGTCAGCCATGTCCGTGTTCCCCTCTCCTCCTCCCTGCTCGGCTGACAGCGCCGTGACGTCGGGCATCCCCACCCTCTCCAGAAAACACAGATCTGCATCGGCTCGCATGGCGTTGTACCGCTCGTAACCTGCACACACACACACACACACACACACACACACACACACACACACACACACACACACACACACACACACACACACACACACACACACACACACACACACACTCCCTGAGTGAGTGTCTGCCTCTGGACATTAAAACATAAAGCTCTCTGAGTGTTTTTAAAAGTAAACTTAAGACTTACATTTTTTATTCTGGCTTTAAATTTGAAGTAATTTATTTTTAGTCCTGGACTGAATTATTACCATTATTAAATTTGTTTAAACATCATTTTAATTTTAATTGTATTCTATTTAATTAAATTGTATTGATTTCATTGTAATGATTTCTTTCATTTTCTGATATTTATCTGGTTTAATTTGATCATTTTTATTGTAATATTTTATTTTATTGATTATATTTTTCTGATTGTATTTGATTGATTTTATTGTAATGATTTCTTTCATTTTTCTGGTATTTATATGATTTTATTTTAATATTTATATATTTTTTCTGGAATAACTTTATTTCATTTTATTGATTTTAATTTTAATAATTTATTTAATTCTTCTGGTTTATTTTATTTCTAATATGATTTTATTTGAGGAACTTTATAGTAATGTTTTATTTAATTGATTTATTGCAATGATTTTATTTTATAGTTTTTATTGTAATTATTTCATTTAATTTTCCTGATATTTATCTGGTTTAATTTTTATTTTATTCATTTTATCATAATGCTTTTATTTTTCTGATTTTATTGTATTGTAATTATTTTATTTTTATGATATTAATCTGGTTTAATTTAATTGTTTTTAATATAATACGTTTTAATTGATTTTACTTTAATGCTTTTATTTAATTTATCTGATTTTAATTTCAATCATTTTATTTTATTTCTGATAATTAATGATTTTATTTTAGCAGTTTTATAGTAATAATCTATTTAATGGATTAATTACAATGATTCTGATTCACAGGTTTTATTTGAAGTATTTTATTTGTCTGATATTTATCTGGTTTAATTGAATAGTTTTCATTGATTCATTTTATTGTGATGATTTTATTTCATGTTGAAGTATTTCCCTGGTTTTGTTCTTGTATCTGTGGCTGTAGTTTCTCTCTGTCTCTCACTGAAGCTCGTCGTGTTGAACGTCTGAAACCTGATCCATAAATAAAGACCTCACCGTGTTTGTGGACTCCGATCAGCAGAGACTTGTCGGCATCTGTGTCCCACCATGAGGCCGGGATCTCAATGTAGTCTATGTCGGGGAGTGACACCTCCAGTTTACTGTAAAAACACACACACACACACACACACACACACACACACACACACACTTGAGTTAAATCTGAGACGTTTGGGTAATAAAGGGTTAAATTAAGGTCAGGTGTGTTCTCTGTACCTGGCAGCGATCCCCTCCGCAGACTGATTTGCAGCTTCACCTAAAATCTCCACCTTCAGGTAGTACAGCATCCTGACCCTCAGCAGCACCCTGCAGAGAGAGGAGGGGTCACTACAGGTCAAACTGAGTCACAGGTAAACCACAAAGATCTGATCCGTTCATCCTGGAGTCTGAACCTTTTAAAATCCTGTCTGATATTTCTCTGAGAGTGAGACTTATTCAGGAGGAAGTTCAGGTTTGTATCTGAAATCAAAACCCGGAAACTGATCAGCATCTTCAGAATCATCCTCAAGTCCAGGACGCCCCTGATATCAAGCTCCTCCCTCTCTGCCTCTCTCAGGAGGTTTTGATCTGACTCTGCCTCTCTCAGGAGGTTTTAATCTGACTCTGCCTCTCTCAGGAGGTTTTAATCTGACTCTGACTCTCTCAGGAGGTTTTAACCTGACTCTGCCTCTCTCAGGAGGTTTGATCTGACTCTGCCTCTCTCAGGAGGTTTTAATCTGACTCTGCCTCTCCCAGGAGGTTTTAATCTGACCCTGCCTCTCTCAGGAGGTTTTAATCTGCCTCTGCCTCTCTCAGGAGGTTTTAATCTGACTCTGCCTCTCTCAGGAGGTTTTGATCTGACTCTGCCTCTCTCAGGAGGTTTTAATCTGACTCTGCCTCTCTCAGGAGGTTATAATCTGACTCTGCCTCTCCCAGGAGGTTTTGATCTGACTCTGCCTCTCCCAGGAGGTTTTGATCTGACTCTGCCTCTCTCAGGAGGTTTTAATCTGACTCAGGTTCAGGTGTTTGGTCTCTGGATAAACTCAGACCTCATCCCTCAGTGTAAACATGAGGAGTGGACTGACTTGTTGCAGTGCTGCTTGAGGTGCTTCTTGTAGCTCTCGTCCTGCAGGACCACCTCGGGGTTACAGTGGACCAGCCAGTCTGCGTTCTTCAGCTCGGGGACGGTCAGCTGGTTCTTCAGCTTCTTCCCTTTCCGACCCCGAGGAACCGGAGCCGACAGACCTGAGAGAGAGACCAGGAGAACTCGGTTAGATGAGCCTGAAGTCTAACGAGATCTGCAGACACTGAACGGCACGCAGATCCAGATCCAGATGTGCTTCTTCTCAGAGCTACCAGCTGATGTGTGAGGTGCATTGTGGGAAATGTAGGCACAAAGAATGAAGAGGAGTAAAGACGTGAGGTCGAGCTGCATCGATCTGCGTCTGTGTTTGTTGAAGTTGTGTTTGTTGTTGTGGTCCAGGGGGACGGGGGAAGTCTTACCAGAGTGGTTGAGCAGAGCCTGGTCCTGGCCCTCTTTGGTGGGTGTGATCAGGTCCCAGATGAAGCTCTTGATCTTGTCGTCTCCTTTGTAGTGTCTGAGGCAGTAAACCAGCAGAGCTCTGCACGACAAAGTCAAAACAACAACTTCAGTGAGTTCACACGAGTCCCGGTCTGAGACGTTCCTCTGATCCACATCGCTCACCCTGCACCTGGACCAGGTCTTAATCTGGTCTTCATTTCAGTGTCGTTGTTCCTACCTGCAGATCACCTCCATGTCTCTCTCTGCCAGGTGCCATTTGAAGCGTCCGTGGTTCAGGATGTCCTTCCACCGACCCCACCTGCAGAGACGGGGGAGAATCATTGAGACACGCGTCACAGCTGAAACAGGAAGTGATGAACACATGATGATCTCATCTCTTCACTTCAGGGCTGAGTGATGGATCAAACCTCTCTCTCTTACTTCCTGAGTAATCTAACAGAGGTTACTGGAGGTCAGTCGTGTCCCTGTGTTTAGTTACCCAAAGATCAGCAGGTTCTTCTCCACCCTGAAGCACTCGGCTCGGAGGTACCGCCTGCTGCGCTCGCCGAGTCGTCGAGTCCGACACGGACGCTCCTCCGAGTCGCTGTCCAGCTCCGAGAACTCCATCAGCTCGTCGTCCTCGAACGAGTTATAGTGACGAGTCTGCTTCCTCACCCGGGGCGTGTCGATCACCAGAGACTCCTGAAGAGGAGAGGGAGAGAGGAGAACACAGGAAGACGAGTTTAAAGAAGAGAGGGAGAGAGGAGAACACAGGAAGACCAGTTTAAAGAAGAGAGGGAGAGAGAGAGAAGAGGAGTTTAAAGAAGAGAGGGAGAGAGAGAGAGAGAAGAGGAGTCAGAGATCCCTCTGTCCTCTGACTCCTCAGACCAACACCTGAGGAAGAGACTCACTCTGACACAGAGGGAGTCCATTACTGACGACTCGCATGCCTTGTTCCCTTTATTCCACACTCTGAAACTCCTCTTATCTCCACTTATCTCCTCCTCTCCTCTCCTCTTCTCCTCTCCTCCTCTCCTCCTCTCCTTTCCTCTCCTCCTCTCCTCCTCTCCTCCTCTCTTCCTCTCCTCCTCTCCTCCTCTCCTCCTCTCTTCCTCTCCCCTCTTCCTCTCCTCCTCTCCTCTCCTCCTCTCCTCCTCTCCTCCTCTCTTCCTCTCCTCCTCTCCTCTCCCCTCTTCCTCTCCTCCTCTCCTCTCCTCTCCTCCTCTCTTCCTCTCCTCTCCCCTCTTCCTCTCCTCCTCTCCTCCTCTCCTCTCCTCCTCTCTTCCTCTCCTCTCCTCTCCTCCTCTCCTCTTCTCCTCCTCTCCTCTCCTCCTCCTCCTCCTCTCCTCCTCCTCCTCTCTTCCTCTCCTCCTCTCCTCCTCTCCTCTTATCTCCTCCTTTCCTCCTCTCCTCTCCTCCTCTCCTCCTCTCCTCCTCTCCTCCTCTCTTCCTCCTCTCTTCCTCTCCTCCTCTCCTCCTCTCCTCTTCTCCTCCTCTCCTCTCCTCTCCTCTTCTCCTCTCTTCCTCTCCTCTCCTCTCCTCCTCTCTTCTTCTCCTCTCCTCTCCTCCTCCTCCTCCTCTCCTCCTCCTCCTCTCTTCCTCTCCTCCTCTCCTCCTCTCCTCTTATCTCCTCCTTCCCTCCTCTCCTCTCCTCTCCTCCTCTCCTCTCCTCCTCTCCTCCTCTCTTCCTCCTCTCTTCCTCTCCTCCTCTCCTCCTCTCCTCTCCTCCTCTCCACCTCTCTTCCTCTCTTCCTCTCCTCCTCTCCTCTCCTCTCCTCCTCTCCTCTTCTCCTCCTCTCCTCCTCTCCTCCTTTCCTCCTCTCCTCCTCTCTTCCTCTCCTCCTCTCCTCCTCTCCTCCTCTCTTCTCCTCCTCTCCTCTCCTCCTCCTCTCCTCTCCTCCTCTCCTCCTCTCCTCCTCTCCTCTCCTCTCCTCTCCTCCTCCTCTCCTCCTCTCCTCTTATCTCCTCCTCTCCTCCTCTCCTCTCCTCTCCTCCTCTCTTCCTCTCCTCCTTTCCTCCTCTCCTCTCCTCATATCTCCTCCTCCTCTCCTCCTCCTCTCCTCCTCTCTTCCTCTCCTCCTCTCCTCTCCTCTCCTCTCCTCCTCCTCTCCTCCTCTCCTCTTATCTCCTCCTCTCCTCCTCTCCTCTCCTCTCCTCCTCTCTTCCTCTCCTCCTTTCCTCCTCTCCTCTCCTCATATCTCCTCCTCCTCTCCTCCTCCTCTCCTCCTCTCTTCCTCTCCTCCTCTCCTCCTCTCCTCTCCTCTCCTCTCCTCCTCTCCTCCTCTCCTCCTCTCCTCTCCTCTCCTCCTCTCTTCTCCTCCTCTCTTCCTCTCCTCTCCTCCTCTCCTCTCCTCTCCTCCTCTCCTCCTCTCCTCTTATCTCCTCCTCTCCTCCTCTCTTCTCCTCCTCTCTTTCAGTTTCTCCTTACCTTCTCAGATTTGGAGTCGATCTCCACCTCTGCGATCTTGGCCCATTTCTGCCAGAAGTTTGGATCGTCCAGAGAGATGTCTGTCCTGTTCCCTGAGGAGATGAAGGAGGCCTGAAGGAGGAGAGAGAGAGACGAGGTGAGAGTCTGAAAGAAGGTCTCAGTTTAAAGACGTCCTTTAAACCCGGTCCTTGGTCTGTAACTGGTACCTTAGCGAACGTGGACCCCTTCCCCTCGGTCTGGATGGTGATGGTCTGAGTCCGTCTCTGGAGGATCTGATCGATGTCCTCCTCGCAGAACTTGGAGCCCTCGTCTTCCTCGTCCATCAGCGCTCCGTACGCTCCTTTCTTCAGCAGGTCCTCCACCTCCAGTTTGGACAGCTGCTGCACCTTCAGGAAGAAGAACCAACACGTGAGTCTATGGTGAACCCGGACTCAGGGGGCATCATGGTGACCTCTGACAGAGTCCGCTCTGACCCCGTTCAGGCTGCCTTTGCGGTTGATGTCCTGCAGCACGGCTTTGTCCAGACCCAGCTTCAGGCTGGCTTTGTCGAACATCTCCCTCTCGTAGGAGTTCCTGGTGATGAGTCGGTACACCTTCACCGCTTTGCTCTGACCAATCCGGTGACAGCGAGCCTGAGCCTGAGTCACAGAGAGACGGAAACATCAGGATCAGGATTTAGATATTAAAATAAAGACCAGATCTGATCTCTGCTCAGGTTCAGTCCTCCTGCAGAATCACAAACACTGATCCTTTTAAAGATCTGCTCTCAGTGCAGAGTCCTTCCTCCTGACAGACGTGTTGGCTCCGTGTTTCACACCACATGAAGCTCAACGTGATGACATCATTAATAATGTTTACCATGAAGACAGAGAGACAGAGGTCTCTGCTCCTGACTGCAGACACTATGAAGGCTGTAGTTCTGAGAGTTTTTAATCTAAATCTAAATAAATGTTGAAAAAAACTTCAGTTCAACTCGGGGCTTAACTCTAAAACCAGGAGGCCCAGGTTCAAATCTGACCTGTGACCCTCTGCTGCATGTCATCCCTCCTCTCCTCTTCTCCTCTTCTCCTCCTCTCCTCCTCTCCTCCTCTCCTCCCCCTCTCCCCCTCTCCTCCTCTCCTCCTCTCCTCTCCTCCTCTCCTCCTCTCCTCTCCTCTTCTCCACCTCTCCTCCTCTCCACCTCTCCACCTCTCCCCTCTCTTCTCCACCTCTCCTCCTCTCCACCTCTCCCCTCTCCTCCTCTCCTCCCCCTCTCCTCCTCTCCTCCTCTCCTCCTCTCCTCTCCTCCTCTCCTCTCCTCTCCTCCTCTCCTCTCCTCTTCTCCACCTCTCCTCCTCTCCACCTCTCCCCTCTCTTCTCCACCTCTCCTCCTCTCCTCCTCTCCTCTCCTCCTCTGCTCTTCTCCTCCTCTTCTCCACCTCTCCTCCTCTCCTCCTCTCCTCCTCCTCTCCTCTCCTCCTCTCCTCTCAGTGTCCTCCTCCGTCCTCTGAACTCAGATCTTAAAGCTCCTCTAAAGAACCAAAGAGCGACCCCCCTCCCTCCCTCTCTCTCTGTGTCCTGGCTCCTCACCTGCAGGTCGTTCTGAGGGTTCCAGTCTGAGTCGAAGATGATGCAGGTGTCTGCGGCCGTCAGGTTGATGCCCAGACCTCCGGCTCTGGTGCACAGCAGGAACACGAAGCGGTCCGAGTCCGGTTTGCAGAACCTGTCGATGGCCGCCTGCCGCAGGTTTCCTCTCACGCGGCCGTCGATGCGCTCGTACGTGTAGCTGCAGGAAGATGGAGGTCAGAGGTGAGTGATGCAGATTTAAAGTAAACATTCTGATGAATAATGAAACACTTTGAGTCCATCCTTCACTCTTTCACTTCCTCCTCTTTGTGTTCATGTCCTTCTTTTTCAGAGACGTTCACAGAAGATCACAAGGTCTTCTCTTTCACAGACCCTGGATGGATCTGTCTCCTGACACAGATCTGAAGGCTGCAGCTGGATGAGGACTCGGGTTACAGAAACCTGGAGTCTGTCTTCTCTGACTCTGCAGCACGCTTTAATCACGCTCTGTGAGCACGCTCAGAGACGAGCAGCAGAGCAGCTCAGGAGACGATGAGGAGGAAGCAGTGAATCACCGTGCACTGACAACAGATCTCTGATAATGAAGCGTCCCCCCTCCCGCTCCTCACCGTCTCTGGATGAGGTAGTCCTCCAGGATGTCCAGGCAGCGGACCATCTGGGAGAAGACGAGGACTTTGTGTCCCCCGGCCAGCAGTTTGGGCAGCAGCTTATCGATCAGCACCAGCTTCCCTGCAGCCTGGATCATCGCCTGCAGCTGGAAGTCCAGAGCGTCTGGACTGTGGCACCTCCTGAAGTTCTCCAGGATCTTCTCCTCCGCGCCTGAGAGAGAGAGAAGGAGGAGAGGTTCATGCTCAGCGTCCTCAGAGAGAGGGAGAGGACGTCTCTGTGGTCTCTGCACAGACTGGGTCTACCTGTGATCAGGTAGGGGTGGTTGCAGCACTTGCGGAGCTCCATCATGGTGTTGATGAGGTTGGGCATGTTGTGCTGGTTGGCTCCTTTAGACAGGAAGGAGAAGTTCTTCTCTAGGATGGCTCTGTAGTACTTCTTCTGGATGTTGGTCAGCTCCACCTGCACACACACACACACACACACACACACACACACACACACACACACACACACAGTTAGTGATGTGAAGGAGCCGCAGAGTGTCTGACTGATGGCGTGCTCACGCTGCAGCCGTACCTCTATGATGGTCTCCTCTTTGGGCGCCAGGTTCTTCTCCACGTCGTCCTTCAGTCTCCTCAGCATCATGGGCTTCAGGATGGCCTGCAGCTTCTTCACCTGATGGAGGAAACACACGAGGGGGTCAACACAAAACACTACCAGCACAGCACCATCACGAAGGTCTGACTGCTGTAAATCAGGCCGGTGACGTATGGAGGGAAAAAAGTAAATGCACTACACCACCAGACCAGTAGAGGGCAGTAACACAAAGAGGAATGCCATTCATCACAGATGACACCATAGAAGCAGACGGACAGGCAGGTATCATTATGATCAACACAACAGTTAGCCTGTTAGCATGAAGAGACTCAGCTGGTCTGTTTTAGATGGTGCTATATTTCATCACAGATGGAAAAAACTATGACTGTGAATGATTTTTGGAAAAAATTAAAAAAAAAAAAAATTCTCAAAACAAATGTGACAAAAAAAAATTTTGCCAAAAAGAAATTTGCCAAAAAAATTTGAAAAAGAAATTGACAAAAAAAAAGTTTTGACAAAAAAAAAATGTGACAAAAAAAAATGTGACAAAAAAAATTTGACAAAAAAAATTTTGACAAAAAAAATTTTGACAAAAAAAATTTTGACCAAAAAAATTTTGACAAAAAAAATTTTGACAAAAAAAATTGACAAAAAAAATTGTGAAAAAAAATTTGGGCAAAAAAGAAATTGACAAAAAAAATTGTGAAAAAAAATTTGGGCAAAAAAAATTTGCAAAAAAAATTTGAAAAAGAAAAAATTCACAAAAAAAAAAGAAAAAACCAACAGGAATACCATTCATCATAGATGACACCATAGAGGCAGACGGACAGGCAGGTATCATTCTGAGCAACACAACAGTTAGCCTGTTAGCATGAAGAGACTCAGCTGGTCTGTTTTAGATGGTGCTATATTTCATCACAGATGGAAAAAACTATGACTGTGAATGTTTTTTGGAAAAATTAAAAAAAAAAAAATTCACAAAACAAATGTGCCAAAAAAAAATTGTGACAAAAAAAAATGTGCCAAAAAAATTTGAAAAAGAAATTGACAAAAAAAGAGTTTGACAAAAAAAAATGTGCCAAAAAAAAATGTGCAAAAAAAAATTTTGACAAAAAAAATTTTGACAAAAAAAATTTTGACAAAAAAAAAGTTTGACAAAAAAAAATTTCACAAAAAAAGTTTGACCAAAAAAAAAATTGACAAAAAAAATTGTGAAAAAAAATTTGGGCAAAAAAAATTTGCAAAAAAAATTTGCAAAAGAAAAAATTCACAAAAAAAAAAGAAAAAACCAACAGGAATACCATTCATCACAGATGACACCATAGAAGCAGACGGACAGGCAGGTATCATTCTGAGCAACACAACAGTTAGCCTGTTAGCATGAAGAGACTCAGCTGGTCTGTTTTAGATGGTGCTATATTTCATCACAGATGGATTCACTGAATCAACACGTGAGAGGAGATAAGCGCGAGTAGCAAAGACGTTTCAACACGGCTTTAAAATCCTTTTGAACTCAAAAAGCCGTGATCGCAGAGATCGGCCGGTGTTTTGGTTTAAACGGCGACCCTGTTAACTGGAGACTCTCAGCCGGATGCATCCCTCATAAACGTCTTTAGACCATCATTAAATATCTGATGAGGATATTTTGAAATCTTAATAAAAACTAAACTAGTTTGCATTCCCAGGAACTCCCTCTGTGTTTCAACAGCTGTGTAAACTCCACAAACACTGACACGTTCAGCTGAAGGTCTCCAGTTTACAGGGTCACTTTTAAAACCGGAACACCGGGAGGAGAGACGCATTCACGGTGGGCTGAGAGAAGACTACTGTTACAAGCTGCTAAATCAAGAGAATCACAGCTTCTTCTTTTGAAAAGTACACACACATACAAAAAAGATAGAACAAATAAAAACTAATGAAAGAAAGAGAAATCAAGAGAATCACAGATGTGTGTGATGTTATTGTGGACGGAGGGAGGAATAAAAACACTGAGGTTAATCTACCAATCAGACACGTTCAGCATTGCAGGCCCCGCCCCCTGAAAGTCCTGGGACCTTTGAAAAGTACTACCCCCCTAGCAGGGGCTTTTTAGGGGGGAGATTATCTACCCCTGAACTAAATTTGGAC
>NW_023260053.1:22511-32511 GCF_009762535.1 Notolabrus celidotus
CCACTGATGAAGAGACTCTGTGATCGGGTGGGAATATCAGACACAGTGTTGGATTGGATATCAAAGAACTTTCTCAGTCTCCATTGGAGACTTTGTCTCAGAATCTGCTCCACTGGTATTCGGGGTACCACAGGGGTCTGTTCTGGGGCCTCTGCTGTTCTCCCTGTATCTTCTGTCACTAGGACAACTCATCAACAGCTTCAATCTCTACTGGTCTGGTGGTGTAGTGCATTTACTTTTTCTTTCCTCCATACGTCACTGGCCTGATTTACACAATCTACCCGGGACTTCAGCCCGTGGTCCAAACGCAGACAATGGGGGACCATGAACCTTTTAGTTCAGGGGGAAGTAGTTCAGGGGGCTAAAAGACCCCGGGACTCTTGGTCCAAATGCACCTCAAGAGAACAGAAAGGATCCCTGCAGAGAGATCTCTTCCTTCACCTTCTCCTCCCGTGTTCTCACCATGTGTCTGAGGTCTGCCGGTAGTTTCTGGATCTCCTCGAACTCTTTGATCTTCTCGGGGTCCAGGTCCTCCTGCAGCTCCCACGTGGCCTCCTCGTACGAAAGGCTGCACCACTTCACCAGGTAATGGGTCACCTCCTGTACGGACACGCAGAGTGAGAGAGTGAGTGTGTGTGTGTCCCAGGATCAAGAGTGTCATGTCTGCTGTGAGATGTCCCACCTCTCCGGTCTCTGTGTCCGTGGTGACCGCCACCTCCAGCACTCGGTCCACCTCCACGTAGTCCGGGTTAAACAAGTCCTCATCGGGCTGCAGAGAGGACAGACAGAGGGGTAATCAGTGAGTGTGATAATCAGTGTGATAATCAGTGGAGCGGTTTGCTCTGCAGAGAGGAGGACGATCATGAAGAGACGTCACCTCTGTGAACAGGTGCTTCATCTGCGCCTGCTTGGTCCTGAAGCGTTTGATCTTCTGGTGGATTCTGGGATCTTTCTCCAGCTCCTCCAGAGTCGCCCATTTACAGTGCAGGTAAGAGCTGTGGACGAAGACACAGAGGAGAGACACATGGGACAGAGACACAGAGGAGAGACACAGGGCGTGGATTAGAGGAGCGTGCATCATGTTTCAGGCACACAGAGGGAGCTACAGTGAGTCCACGTGGTTGCAGATATCAGCTGCACGTCTTGATTTCAGTGTTCTCTGCTGAGGAGTGAGCCATCTGTCATCATTACTATCTCTGCTGAGAGCAGCACATGCAGAACAGTGACAGGTAAACAAACAGAGATAAATGACAGCCATCGCTGCATCACCACCGCGTCCTGAAACATCTACAGTCAGAGAGCGTTCCCCCTCAGAGCTGCACAGAGGAGGACACCGTTACTGTCTCTTTAACCTGACCTCTCTTATCATGAACACACGTTGGTGATGCACGCTTTAGAAGACTTCTCTTCCTCCTCTCCTGGGACTGAACGGAGGAGCAGACTCTCCCTGCATCATCCTTCAAGCTGAGACTAAGATGAGGCTTGAGTTCAGATTTTTAATGACGTGTTTTGAGTTTAAAGTCATGAAGTGATCGTGCACTCTGTCATCGGATCAGTCCATTCATCATCAGTCAGGACTTTATTTTGGTGCTTTGGTGAAAAATCAATGAACTAAAAATGAGAAGTATAAAAGCATAAACCAGCAGCTGCAGCAGAGATCACACTGACTCTGGAGTTCTCCCCTCAGAGCGTCGTTGAGATATCACGTTAGGAAGAGCTGCATGTGAAATTCAAACGTTGCATGCTTCAGCTGCAGCGTGAAGAGAAGCTGATCTTCTGTTTTAATCCAGGAGTGGAAATCAGCGGGTCACAGAACATCTTTGAGAGAGGATGGATTAAAGGTCTCAGAAATCTAACTACACATCTCTGCATCCTTCAGGCTGAGGGATTGTTTATATACCACAGAGAGAGAGATGTCTCACTCTGTCAGAGATCCACTGACTCAGATATCTCTGATCTGAGTCAGTGGAGAGGTTACTGGTGATATTTATGTCACTCTCCAGAGATCAGAGGGAGTCACTCCTGCAGTGTCTTCATTAAACTTGAGCCTCTGTCCTTTACCTTTAAAACCTGTGAATGCATGAATCAGATAACATCATGGAGCGTGAAGCAGGCTGATCTCTTCATGTGTTATTCATCACACCGAGGATAAGTTACGGTGATAATAAAGACGGTAAATCTGTGCAGAACTTTCAGAGTTTCACCTGCGAGTCTCTCTTCAGGGAGAAGAAGCTTCATGAATCATCTTCACCAGGATCGACTCTGAACTTTAGAGAGAGAGTTTCATCCCGAGGAGCTCGGCCTGATATCTGCACGAAGACAGGACCTGACCGACAAGCTGCGTGGTCACCTTGACTGATCCTGCAGCTCTAACTATGACTCTCTGTTTAACACAGGAAGTCCACCAGATCCGTGTCCGGTCCGTCTCCGATCCTCTGCAGGACCTCCGGACAGCTGGAGTCATGTGACCGAGGTTTCCCCTTCTGTAATCCCTGAATCAAGGATTCTCCTCCTCCTCCTCTCCTCATCCATGTTGTCTTTCTGGTCCTCTGAAAACCTCTGACCTGTTGACTCCAGGCCTGGCTCCGCTCATCATGACTTTGGTTTGTTGTTGTAGTTAAGTGAAATACGATCTGGTGATAACACAGAGTGTTTTATTCTGAAAATTAACCGGATGTTTTCATTTGGTTTTGGTGAAACCTGACTTCCTGTCCCGCTCCATCTGCTCTGTTCGGATCAGAGACGCAGCTGGAACACAACGGAGCGGATCCAGTGGAAGTTAACACATTGACTAGAATAGAAACCGATCAGATCTGGTGCTGTGACGGATCAGAGACGGACCAGGTGGGATTTGGCCGTAATGGAGGTGTTGACTCAGACTCACTCAGCAGAGGACGTCAATGTTAAAAACACCAGCAGCAGAAAATTCAACAAGTCTAAAAATAATAAAGACAGACTTACAAATTCCTGTACTTGACGTAGAACTCCTCTCTGTCCTCGGTTTGGTCCTCTGACGGAGGAGTCTGACCAGACCAGACCAGACCAGACCAGACCAGATGAGACCAGACCAGACCAGACCAGAGAGAAGGAGGGAGATTAGGAGGAAAACATTCAGAGAGACAGGAGAGAGGACTTAAGAATGAGGGACGCAGCTCCATTCATCCTTTAATGCATGAAAATATGCGCCTGTGTGTGTGTGTGTGTGTGTGTGTGTGTGTGTGTGTGTGTGTGTCACCTCTTTCTTGGCCGTCCTGACTGACAGGATCTTCTCGATGATGTTGGCCTCGTCCTCGGGCGGCTCCTGAGGGACGAACAGAGAAGAGGAGCAGAGTAATGAGACGAAGGTCGGCGTGCAGCGAGAGATCAGACAGCGGCGCCGTGATTAACGTGTGTCTGAACAGACGGTGAGGGCAGCACACACACACACAGGGCAGCACACACACACACAGAACAACATCCACACAGGGGGCAGGTCACACATCATCTTGTTCCCTCCACACCTCGTGATCTTGATGCTCCCGCCTGATGTTGTGATCGTGTCTCCTTACCTCGGCCTGCCACGCCAGAGCCGTGGCGTTGAGTGCTGAGATCCGCCCGGCTCCAAGAACCGCGATGGTCTCTCCATCGTCGTCCACCACCTTGAAGTCCAAGTCCTCGTTATACTTCCTCCTTTTCACCTGTCGGCCTGAACGCCGCTTCTGAAACCAGGAAGAGGAGACGATGAGGTCAGAGAGGAGACGGTGAGGTCAGAGAGGAGACGCTGAGGTCAGAGAGGAGACAGTGAGGTCAGAGAGGAGACTGTGAGGTCAGAGAGGAGACAGTGAGGTCAGAGAGGAGACGATGAGGTCAGAGAGGAGACGGTGAGGTCAGAGAGGAGACAGTGAGGTCAGAGAGGAGACAGTGAGGTCAGAGAGGAGACAGTGAGGTCAGATAGGAGACTCTGAGGTCAGAGAGGAGACACTGAGGTCAGAGAGGAGACAGTGAGGTCAGAGAGGAGACTCTGAGGTCAGAGAGGAGACGGTGAGGTCAGAGAGGAGACAGTGAGGTCAGAGAGGAGACGGTGAGGTCAGAGAGGAGACGGTGAGGTCAGAGAGGAGACAGTGAGGTCAGAGAGGAAACACTGAGGTCAGAGAGGAGACTGTGAGGTCAGAGAGGAGACAGTGAGGTCAGAGAGGAGACGATGAGGTCAGAGAGGAGACGGTGAGGTCAGAGAGGAGACTGTGAGGTCAGAGAGGAGACTGTGAGGTCAGAGAGGAGACAGTGAGGTCAGAGAGGAGACGATGAGGTCAGAGAGGAGACGGTGAGGTCAGAGAGGAGACAGTGAGGTCAGAGAGGAGACTGTGAGGTCAGAGAGGAGACGGTGAGGTCAGAGAGGAGACAGTGAGGTCAGAGAGGAGACTGTGAGGTCAGAGAGGAGACGGTGAGGTCAGAGAGGAGACAGTGAGGTCAGAGAGGAGACTGTGAGGTCAGAGAGGAGACGGTGAGGTCAGAGAGGAGACAGTGAGGTCAGAGAGGAGACGGTGAGGTCAGAGAGGAGACAGTGAGGTCAGAGAGGAAACACTGAGGTCAGAGAGGAGACAGTGAGGTCAGAGAGGAGACGGTGAGGTCAGAGAGGAGACACTGAGGTCAGAGAGGAGACTCTGAGGTCAGAGAGGAAACACTGAGGTCAGAGAGGAAACACTGAGGTCAGAGAGGAGACACTGAGGTCAGAGAGGAGACGGTGAGGTCAGAGAGGAGACGGTGAGGTCAGAGAGGAGACGCTGAGGTCAGAGAGGAGACAGTGAGGTCAGAGAGGAGACTCTGAGGTCAGAGAGGAGACGGTGAGGTCAGAGAGGAGACTCTGAGGTCAGAGAGGAGACAGTGAGGTCAGAGAGGAGACTCTGAGGTCAGAGAGGAGACAGTGAGGTCAGAGAGGAGACTCTGAGGTCAGAGAGGAGACTCTGAGGTCAGAGAGGAGACAGTGAGGTCAGAGAGGAGACAGTGAGGTCAGAGAGGAGACAGTGAGGTCAGAGAGGAGACTCTGAGGTCAGAGAGGAGACGGTGAGGTCAGAGAGGAGACAGTGAGGTCAGAGAGGAGACTCTGAGGTCAGAGAGGAGACGGTGAGGTCAGAGAGGAGACAGTGAGGTCAGAGAGGAGACTCTGAGGTCAGAGAGGAGACGCTGAGGTCATTATTATTATTATTATTATTGACAGTATATTCAATTTTAGAATTGTACGACTGTTTTTCAAAGCACATTAAAGGTGAGTGAGGTGATAATTATTGCTATTATCAATAAGTTTGTTTGTTTGTTTTTGTGTTCATTATTTATTATAATAATAATTATTATTATTATCTATTTGTATTTTCTTGTTATTATTTAATCATTTTCTTGTCTTATTTTTATTGTTATAAGACATACAATTACAAGTTTTCAACTTTTGTCAAATCCTGTCAAAAAGGTTGTAATAAACAAAGTTCAGTGTGTGTTTCTGTGTTTGTTTGTTTGTTTCTGTGTTTGTTTGTTTGTTTCTGTGTTTGTTTGTTTGTTTGTCTGTTTGTTTGTTTGTTTGTTTGTTTCTGTGTTTGTTTGTTTGTTTCTGTGTTGTTGTTTGTTCTGTGTTGTTGTTTGTTGTGTGTTTGTTTGTGTGTTGTTGTTTGTTTGTTTCTGTGGTTGTTTGTTTGTTTGTTTTTGTGTGTTTGTTTGTTTTTGTGTGTGTTTGTTTTTGTGTTTGTTTGTTTGTTTGTTTGTTTGTTTCTGTGTTTGTTTCTGTGTTTGTTTGTTTGTTTGTTTGTTTCTGTGTTTGTTTGTTTGTTTGTTTCTGTGTTTTGTTTGTTTGTTGTTGTTTGTTTCTGTGTTTGTTTGTTTGTTTGTTTCTGTGTTTGTTTGTGTGTTTGTTTGTTTGTTTCTGTGTTTGTTTGTTTGTTTCTGTGTTTGTTTGTTTGTTTGTTTGTTTGTTTCTGTGTTTGTTTGTGTGTTTGTTTGTTTGTTTCTGTGTTTGTTGTTTGTTTCTGTGTTGTTTGTTTGTTTGTCTGTTTGTTTGTTGTTTGTTTGTTTCTGTGTTTGTTTGTTTGTTTCTGTGTTTGTTTGTTTGTTTCTGTGTTTGTTTGTTTGTTTGTGTGTTTGTTTGTGTGTTTGTTTGTTTGTTTCTGTGGTTGTTTGTTTGTTTGTTTGTTTGTTTGTTTCTGTGGTTGTTTGTTTGTTTCTGTGTTGTTGTTTGTTGTTGTTTGTTGTTTCTGTGTTGTTTGTTTGTTGTTGTTTGTTGTGTTTGTTGTGTTGTTTGTGGTTGTTTGTTTGTTTGTTTGTTTGTTGTTTGTTGTTTGTTTGTTGTTTGTTTGTTTGTTTGTGTGTTGTTTGTTGTTTGTTTGTGTGTTTGCTTGTTGTTTGTTTGTTTGTTTGTTTGTTTGTTTGTGTTGTTTGTTGTTTGTTTGTGTGTTGTTTGTTTGTTTGTTGTTTGTTTGTTGTTTGTTCTGTTGTTGTTTGTTCTGTTGTTGTTTGTTCTGTTGTTTGTTCTGTTGTTGTTTGTTCTGTGTTTGTTTGTTTGTTGTTTGTTTCTGTGTTGTTTCTGTGTTTGTTTGTTTGTTGTTTGTTTGTTTGTTTGTGTGTTGTTTGTTTGTTGTTTGTTTGTTGTTTGTTTGTGTGTTTGCTTGTTGTTTGTTTGTTTGTTTGTTTGTTTGTTTGTGTGTTTGTTTCTGTGTTTGTTTGTTTGTTTGTTTGTTTGTTTGTTTCTGTGTTTTGTTTGTTGTTTGTTCTGTGTTTGTTGTTTCGTGTTGTTTTTGTTTGTTTGTTTGTTTGTTTCTGTGTTTGTTTGTTTCTGTGTTTGTTTGTTTGTTTGTTTGTTTGCTTGTTTGTTTGTGTGTTTGTTTGTTTCTGTGTTTGTTTGATTGTTTGTTTGTTTGTTTGTGTGTTTGTTTCTGTGTTTGTTTGTTTGTTTGTTTGTTTGTTTGTTTCTGTGTTTGTTTGTTTGTTTGTTTCTGTGTTTGTTTGTTTCTGTGTTTGTTTGTTGTTTGTTTCTGTGTTGTTTGTTTCTGTGTTTGTTTGTTTCTGTGTTTGTTTGTTTGTTTCTGTGTTTGTTGTTTCTGTGTTTGTTTGTTCTGTGTTTGTTTGTTGTTTGTTTCTGTGTTTGTTTGTTTGTTTGTTTGTTTGTTTGTTTCTGTGTTGTTTGTTTCTGTGTTTGTTTGTTTGTTTGTTTGTTTCTGTGTTTGTTTGTTTGTTTGTGTGTTTGTTTGTTTCTGTGTTTGTTTGTTGTTTGTTTGTTTGTTTATTTGTTTGTTTGTTGTGTGTTTGTTTGTGTGTTTGTTTGTTTCTGTGTTTGTTTGTTTGTTTCTGTGTTTGTTTGTTTGTTTGTGTGTTTGTTTGTTTGTTTGTTTGTGTGTTTGTTTGTTTGTGTGTTTGTTTGTTGTTTGTTTGTTTGTTGTGTTTGTTTGCACTCACAGTTGAAAGATGAGAGTAGTGGAGACTGATAAGGAGATGCATGAGGATGCATTGTATATAAAGTTTTTTAAGTTAATTTTGAGCTTTTCTGTTTTATTTGATATTGTTTTAAATTCAAATGTTAGCAAACAGGAACACTACATGACGTCCTGCAGCCTCTGTGGATCCCCCTGCTCACTCTCAGGTAGGATATCATCCACACAGGTACACGTTCTAAAAGCTTGACCCTTGACCCAGCTGTGACGGATCCTGTCGGTCCGGTCCGGTCTGACCCGTCCTGCAGCTCCTCTGTACTCACAGCGTTATCCAGGGGGTCCTGGCTGTCGTCTCCTCCCATGTTGAGGGCCGACGTTGAGGTAGTGTCGTCGCTCTCCGCCCCCTCCTGGACAGCCGGCTCCTGGTTTCTCCTCTTCCCCTTCTTCTTCTTCTCCACCGGCGCTGCGCCAGGATCTCTGCAACAACAAGGAGGAGGAGGAAGAGGAAGAGGAGGAAGAGGAGTAATTATCAGCTCTAGTAGCCTGCAGCGGGTTTTCCCACTGAAGCAGAGGATGATGGAGACTGAACGGAGCAGCTCAGGGAGGATTTAAAGACATCTGCTCAGAGATACAACATCCTTCATTTGTCTCTGTGTTTGTGTTCACTGTAACATCTACTCAGAGACCACTTTCTGAAACATGAGGAGCGTCTGCAGCTTCACACACACGCTGCAGCTTCACACACACGCTGCAGCTTCACACACACACTGCAGCTTCACACACACACTGCAGCTTCACACACACGCTGCAGCTTCACACACACGCTGCAGCTTCACACACGCTGCAGCTTCACACACACGCTGCAGCTTCACACACACACTGCAGCTTCACACACACACTGCAGCTTCACACACACGCTGCAGCTTCACACACACTCTGCAGCTTCACACACACGCTGCAGCTTCACACACACACTGCAGCTTCACACACACACTGCAGCTTCACACACACGCTGCAGCTTCACACACACACTGCAGCTTCACACACACGCTGCAGCTTCACACACACGCTGCAGCTTCACACACACGCTGCAGCTTCACACACACGCTGCAGCTTCACACACACGCTGCAGCTTCACACACACGCTGCAGCTTCACACACACTCTGCAGCTTCAAACACACTCTGCAGCTTCACACACACTCTGCAGCTTCACACACACGAAGCTGCAGATCAGGTTGAATCTGAGGAGGAGGTTAGGAGGGTTTGATCAAGTCATTCATGGATCTGATTTGAATGCTGTAAAGTAGGAAATAATGATCATGAAGTCTGTGGAAACAACAGAAGATAATCATCTTCATTAAACTGTAGAGGAGGGGGGGGAGGAGGACGAGGAGGTGGAGGAGGAGGTGGAGGCGGAGGAGGAGTAGTAGGAGGAGGAGGAGGAGGAGTAAAGACACTTCAGAACAGTTAGAGGAAGGTAAAGATTAGCGT
Source organism: Notolabrus celidotus (assembly GCF_009762535.1). Taxonomy (NCBI): domain Eukaryota; kingdom Metazoa; phylum Chordata; class Actinopteri; order Labriformes; family Labridae; genus Notolabrus; species Notolabrus celidotus. The sequence continues at coordinate 31,392 of NW_023260053.1, forward strand.
GCTGATACTCAGACAGACTCATGATCTGAGTCACCTTAAACACATGATGAAGGTGTGATCACACAGATCAGAGTGACTGAGAGTAAAGAAGCTTAAAGGCAGAGATGATAGTGAACATGTTGAATCCTCTGACAGTGATCAATGTGCTCGTGCGTGGGCGCCGGTTTAATCTCAGATAAATAAAACACACTCAGTAACGTGGACTCCAGCAGGTGTTCTCTCTCTCTCTCCCTCTGTGTTTCTTCTTCTTCTTCTTCTTCTTCTTCTTCTTCTTCTTCTTCTTCTTCTTCTTCTTCTTCTTCTTCTTCAGAGCCACAGATGAGTCACTGTGCTGAGCGGGGATCTGACCTGCGTGTGAACTCGGTCATGAGTCTGCAGTCACTAATTAACTTCAGAGAGAGAAACCGTCTGTGCGTCTGAATCGGCGAGGAGGTCTCTGTGTTCACAGATTCACTTCCTCTGAGGCTGAACGTCACAGGATGTCAGAGTGAGACGACTAACACATGAACATGAACGCATGAACATGAACGCATGAACATGAAGTCACAGTCAGGTGCAGCCTGAACACACTGAAGAGTCTGTTTCATTCAACAGCAAACATTAAGGACTCATCCACACACACGTGAACACTGGCTGTACATCCTCACACACACACAGGTTTAAAAACACAGAACACCTTTACTATTATAATAACAATGGTAATAATTACTATTATTACCATTGTTATTAACTCATATCACACAAACACAGAAGACCTTTACTATTATAATAACAATGGTAATAATTACTATTATTACCATTGTTATTAACTCAGATCACACGGTCCATATCAGACCCTTTACATTCTGATGAGATGGATGGATGGATGGATGGATGGATGGATGGATGGATGGATGATGGATGGATGGATGGATGGATGGATGGATGGATGGATGGATGGATGGATGATGGATGGATGGATGGATGGATGATGGATGGATGGATGGATGGATGGATGGATGGATGGATGGATGGATGGATGGATGGATGGATGATGGATGGATGGATGATGGATGGATGGATGGATGGGTGGATGGATGGATGGATGGATGGATGGATGATGGATGGATGGATGATGGAT
>NW_023260053.1:35557-45557 GCF_009762535.1 Notolabrus celidotus
GACAAGTGTAAAGTTGTTCTTCAGCTTCTAGAGATCTTTCAGAGCAGACGCCCAATGACCACCAAGATTTTTGACTACCTCGAGGATCTGCAGATTAACTTTGCAGCGAACAAAAAACTACAGTATGAAGCCTGTGCTCAGTACTTTGAGGGGCTAGACCTCTCTTTTGCCATCAAGACACACATCCTCAATACAGTGGAGCAGGCATACCACAATGCAGAGGAGAAGCTAAGCAAGTACATGTCGGATGGACAACCAGCCATATACTTCCTCCAAGAAGTCAGGGTGTTTGACCCACGTCACACTGCATTTATGGATGACAGTGTTTCTAGCTACAAACACATTCCAGGCTTCAGCGCTGTCCCTCAAGATGAGTTGGAGGCCTACTTCATCCGCCTGGGTCCAGCAGCGCTCAGAGCTGCGGTGTCTGGGGTGGTTGATCTGGATGTGTTTTGGGATGGGCTGCAGGAGAGACTTCCCGTGCTCAGTATGTTGGCCAAAAGATACAAAGATGTCATCATAAACTCTGCAGATGCTGAACGAAGCAACAGCATTTACAAGCTAGTATTGTCTAGCCGAAGGAGATCAACTACCAACAACAACCTCAAAGCGTTGGTCTTCTTGTACCACAACCAACGTCTCACCAGTGGGGCTTTTGAAAGGGATGAAATGGAGGAAGATGTGGAGGAAGATGTAGAGGATGACATGGAGGAAATTTAGACAGTTCAATCTGTGTGATGCACTTACATGCCCTCATCATTTCTGGTTGTTTCTGTAATGTTTTTTTTATGAGGGAAGTTACAGGTTCTCAGAAAACAACACATATTGCATTGTTTGACGTATCAGTATAACTGAAAGACTTTGTTACGATGAGCAGCTGTTGACCAAAGGTCTGAGACATTTTTTGTTATTTGTTCCATATGGTTTGAATTGCAGGTATGAGTTTAAGATAAATGTATGGGTACCTGGCTTAAGCTGTTCAGAATATGAAGTTAAAAGGATATGCACTAATGGTTTTGCACTTTTTTTTGATGAAACCCTTTTAGTTTTAAAAAGCTGTATTGTATTTATTTACAATGTATTTTTTTCTTATACAACAGTGTTGTTATTTGCTCATTTGTGATGTTACCTGTGCACAAATAAAGTATATTTTGTCAAAATAGTTGAAATCTCGAGCATTTTTTGGTAAGGCTACCAACAACACTACAAACAACAATAATTTAGCACATTTACTTGCCCCTGAGATGTTATTTGGGAAAAAAGCTTTAAAAAAAATTCGCAACTTTCACTGCAATTTTTTCAAAAAGCTGTCGCAAATTCAGTGATTTTAGGCCGCAACAATCACAAAAAAATCCCGCGAAATCCTGGAGGGACTGACTATACCATCCACCAGAGAGAAGACATCAACTCTTCCTGTCCCATTAAAGTTACTAACCATAGACCTTTCTGGAGTCCCTGAGCTCCCTTGTCTCGTAGGTTCCTCTGGATCTCTGCTGCTGTGGACGTGCCAGACTCCAGCTGCTACAACTACTACTATCCGTCTCCCCACTATCATCTCTCTCTCTCTCTTCATCTCCCTCTATCCCTCTCTCCAACACGGTCTCAGCAGATGTGTGTCTAACATGAGTCTGGTCCTGCTGGAGGTTTCTGCCTGTTAAAGGAAGTTTGTCCTTGCCACTGTAACTTGCTAAATGCTGCAAAGTGCTCTGCTCATGGTGGATTAAGATGAGATCACTGGTGATAGGACTTGCAAAACAGATCTGACGTGTTGCTATTCCTCAAGCTTCTCAAGGGCAGGAGTTATGCCCGGGCTGACTTGTCCTGATGAAGCAGCACGGCACTCAAAGGAAACAATGAGAGAGCGTGCGGCGGACAGACACGTTCAGACACAGATTGGAGTCCTCAGACAGCCAGGGCGTGCACACAAACACAACAGAGCCGGGCGCTTCGTCCTCTCAGGTATGAAACCGCTGAGGGCACCGTGCCGCCTGCTGATCAAACGCTGCAACAGATCAGTCCTTAAGGTTTGAACCAGCAACCTTTTTAAGTCCTCATAAACCCCAAACACAACTTACAGATCACACACACAACAATACATTCATTGTTTTCACCTGCAGAAACTTTTACCAACAACAGAGAGGTATTTAAATCTGTGAGGCAGCCGAGCATCATCCAGACACTGATATTAAAGTTTGATTAGAATAACCTGACATGTGATTCCATCAGCTGCTGGACAGACAACATAAACACTCCGTCACAGGGACTGAGGATCCTCTAAAGTTAGAAACTTAAAGTGCACTTTTAATAAATCCTGCAGGAAGCCTCTTCTCTGTGAAACGCTCCCTGACTCTAAAAGTTTGGACTCGGATGGATGTTGTTGTTTTGTTTACCCGTCACTCTCAGCAGAGATAGTAAGGATGCAGGATGTCCCACTCCTCAGACATTTAACTACAGAACACTATGATACGTCTCCTCACAGCATGAACACTGACGCGAGGTCGTCACAGAGTAATTCACAACAATTAAATTAGTCATTGCCATCAGAGTCCCTGCACCCCTGATGTGGACTTTATAATTCTGCTGGTCCTGAGGAGTCTTTCCAAAGACCAGAACTCCACACGGGTTGTTTCTGTACATGCATGATGATGAGGGAGCTCCTGAGGGGCGAGCGGGGCTCTGCACAGCGGCTGCTGATTGGAGGGTTTTCAGTCACTTCAGGTTGCATCATGCAGGAGGTGATGGGGGGGGGGCTGCTGCCCCGGCGGTCTTTACGGCGCATGCTAACCGTGTTTTATTTATAAAGCACCTTAAAAACAAGAGTTCACAAAGTGCAGAATCCTACAAACAATGGTTTAAAAACACAAACAATGATGGAGCAATAATCCAACATTTAAAGAACCAAACATCAGAACAGACCCAGCATCAGAACCGAGGGAACACAAGAACCAACAAGACCTGAGAACAAGGGGACCAAAAACTGAATCAACTCCTGAGACGAAGCTTCAGCCGGTATAGCACCACCTACAGGTGAGATAGTGTAATGCATGTCATGTAAGGGATGATGTATGTGAGCAGGTAGTTATGGGAAATAGAATCCTGACAGGGTGAGACAAGACCCCGACGTGAAGTGAACTACCTGCTCGCCGTACATCATCCCGCTTATTACCCGGCTGCTAGCTTCAGATACAAACTTTAAAGATGATTTTAACTCATGTTAGTGAAAGTTAATAACCGTCGTCAAGGGGTTTAGACCAATCAGAATCAAGCTTCTTACACAGCCTGAGGGTCAGGGAGAGAGCCGGGTGATAATGTGGTGTAATGGTTGCAGCAGTGTGGTGGATACAGGCGGGAGAAGGGTTCTCATTCAATCATTATTAAGATTTATTTAAATCTTATTTTTGATTTTCTGTGTTTTTATATTCTAAGTACTTAAAGTGTCTTATGAGTTAAATTAGGATTATTTAGTGTTTAAAGTTCTGTGTGTTTTACTTCACTGTGCAGCTCTTTGGTAACTTTATTGTTTTTTAAGTGCTTTTAAATAAAGTGGATTTATCAGATAATTAACCCTTTATCAGAGTCGCTCTGTGGTCACAAAGTTTGATCCTCCACAAGCCCCTCACAGGAGTCGACTCAGCTGCTCATCACCCTGCTCTCTCCTCCCTGTGTTCCCCGTCTCTTAAATAAAGTCAAAGAGTCCAAAAACAGAGAGCCCGTTAGAGTCAACACCACGCTGTACGCCTTCAGACTAACTTACACGCTGATGAGATGATGATGATGCGGTCCTGACTCGGGGGATCATGCATGTGTTGCAGGATCAGAGTCCTGCTCCTGAGAGCGCTCGAGCAGGATCAGACTCTCTCAGATACTCTCTCTCTGTTTGAATAACAACACCCTGCTCCATTGATTATCTCCAACTACAGCTGATCCTGGCCCTTACACTCTGACCTTTGACCTCAGGTGTTGACGTAAAGATGTTACTCATGAGCACTTTATGTTTCATGACAGAGAACTGTGAACATGCTGTTTTAAAGTGACTGCATGTTTTCTTACAGATGATAAATATCTGTTCTCTGTGTTTAACTTCCTCTTAATGAAGAGGAAGAACTCAGAGTTTTAAGAACCAGGATCAGAAACACTTCATGTACCCCCAGAGAGATCCCTGGAATCAGGGTCTACCTGAGGGGGGGCAGCTGTGTCATACTGAGCCTGGGTGACACTGGCCCACCTGCCTCCCTCACCTGCCCCCCCAGCCTGAGGTGATAAAACTCAGTGAGTCACAAACACATGCAGATCTGTGGCTCAGGTTCAGATTCATGTTCAGAGTCCTCGCAGCAGGACGGCCCGGGTTCAATGTGAGTGTCACTCCTCCCTCTCTCTCCTCTGCTTCCTGCTTCCTGCTCCATCCTACCCTCTGAATGAAGGTGTAATGAGACCAACAGTGACTCTTAACAATGTAATAACATGACTGCATTAAACATATGAATGCACATGTCTGATTAGAACGTCTTCTGCATGTTTGAGTCCTCATCACATTAACACAGAGGCGTCATCACAAGCTGCAGGTCACACATCAGCTGTGTGCTGCTCTCAGTCAAAGAGGTAGCCGCTTAATTGATACCAGCGCCACCAGAGCGAGGTGAAGTCGCTGAAAGTGTTTCTTTAATCAGGTAAAAGTCTGAGGTTCTACAGAACAACACAAGCCCAGACGCTGGTCCAGACCCGGTCAGCCTGACACGCTTCAACCTGCAGCTTTACCTGCGAGTACTAACCAACCTTCACCTGCAGGACGGGAGGATTCACCTGAACGTGCTTTTAGAAATACAAACACAGAAGTTTAAACACTCTTCAGATTCAGGAAGTGATGTCAGACGTGTGATTCAGCCTGCAGAGCCAAACACAGTTCAGAGCCACCTCCACTGGCTCCCCATACAGCACCGCATCCACTTCAAGATCCTGCTCAACACCTACAAAGCCCTCAGTAACCTCGCCCCCTCATACCTGACCCACCTCCTCAAACGCCACTCCCCATCTCGCCGCCTCAGATCATCAGATGCCAACCTCCTGTCCCCCTATCACCAAGTCCAAGCACCTCACCTTAGGGGACAGAGCCTTTACCATCGCTGCCCCGGCTCTCTGAACTCTCTCCCTCCACACATCCTAAACTCTGACTCTCTCCTCTCATTTAAAAACCACCTTAAGACCTTCATGTTCCAAAAACCCTTCAACACATGACCTCTAACCCCCCCCCCCCCCCCCCCCCCCCTCTGTCCTTGTTCTGGTTTATTATTCTGATTTATTTTTAATTCATTTTTATTATTATTTTTCTGTAAAGCGACTTTGAGTACCAAGAAAAGTGCCAAACAAAACCTATCAATTATTATTATCATTATTAATATCAATCAGGATCCTGAGCTTCACAGCTGGAGAGAGAGAGGAGACCGGACCCCTACCAGACCACCACCGGACCACCACCGGACCACCACCGGACCACCACCGGACCACCACCGGACCCCCACGCGCTTCATGGACTCATTCATTAACGTGATGAAGCTAGAAGTGTGATGGTCTGCAGACCGACCTGGTGCTTGGTTTTGAGTTGAAGATGTTACATAATACTGATAATTCAGTTTCCCTTTAGGGGGCGTGTCCACTGACGGCGTTTTTGGTGCTAGTAGCGCCGGGTTTCTATTCAAACTCTATGCTCTGAGCGCGCTCAGTTGAAAATAGTTCAACTTTTAGATCACCGCCGTGCTCATCAATGTCACTTCTTGATCACCGACCAATCAGAATCAAGAAGGGGCGGGACTTCTTGATCACCTTTGTCAACACAATGGCGGAGGAGGAGAAAAGTCCTCACACTCGTTTTGTGGGGATATGATTTCCTTTTTTAAAATTATATTTTTGGCCTTTTTGCCTTTATTTTCACAGGACAGCTGAAGAGAGACAGGAAATGTAGGGAGTACAGAGAGCGGGGGAAGACATGCAGGACATGGTCGACGAGGACTGTAGCCTCTGTACGTGGGGCGCTTAGACCGCTAGACCACCAGCGCCCCTGATTTCCTGTTTTAGAGCTGCTGATGCTCTGACATGATCTCTATCAATGTTTTACAGTTTCATGTTAAAGTGACGTTGAATGAAAGCATGAATGACGGCATGAATGAAAGCATGAATGAAAGCATGAATGAAAGCCTGAATGAAAGCATGAATGACAGCATGAATGAAAGCATGAATGAAAGCATGAATGAAAGCATGAATGACAGCATGAATGACGGCATGAATGACAGCATGAATGACAGCATGAATGACGGCATGAATGACAGCATGAATGAAAGCATGAATGACAGCATGAATGACAGCATGAATGACAGCATGAATGACAGCATGAATGACAGCATGAATGAAACATACAGAGCATTTTAAAGCAGATACACCAAAATGACTTGTTCTGGACTTTCGTTACCTAGTAACAGTAAACACTGGTGATAAATGTTCTGAAACTGAGGTTACAGGCGCCCACAGCACCACCTCACTCTTCTGAGGTCTCCTCATCATCAGGCTGAAAGATGTCTCCACTGATTCAACACGGGTCAGTTTAGGAGTCTTTCTCTGCAAACACACCTGAGGACGAGTCTCAGTGAGGTCCTGCATTACAAACACTGAGTCTGACACCTGTGTGTCCCTCAGAGCTCTGAGACGCTCTGAGACGTGTTTCAAAGTATAAAACCACGTCCTGACAGCGGTCTGGGGCGGCAGCTCAGTCCATAGGGACTTGGCTTGGCAACCGGTGGGTCGCAGGTTCGAGTCCCAGCATGGATGAAGTTTGGCAAGTGGACTGGTGTCTGGAGAGGTGCTGGTTCACTTGGACACTGAAGGGGCACTGAACCCCCAACTGCTCAGGGTGTGCTGGTTGATGGCAGCATCCTTACTCTGACATCTCTCCCTGAGTGTCCACTGCATGTTTGTGCATATATACACCAAACTGTGTGTGTAGAAAAAAACGTGAATTTCCTGCCTGGGGTTTAACAAAGTACACTTCTTTCTTTCTTTCTTTCTTAATAAAGGTATAAATCTGAGTTTCTATGACTCTGTTATTCATCTGTTATAACTGAGCAATAAGTGGATCACCTGCTGCTCCTGATGAACACACACCACACACACTCTTTACTCTGTGTTTATAACAGGTCTCTGATCACCTGCAGATCTACCTGATCACAGTCTGTGATCACCTGGTTCATGTCTTCATCATCATGTAGGAGCTGCTGAGATCCTGTAGCTCCAGGCTCAGTCTTTGTCTGTGTTACACCTGGCCGGGTCATGACTCACTACATGTCCACACACACACACACACACACACACACACACATATACATATGAACACTCACACACATGTACACACACACACATGTACACACACACACATGTACACGCACACACACACACTGTCCCCCAGGCTAGCAGGCTAGCAGCTAGCTTACAGCTCAGTGTTAGCAGACGCAGAGGCTAGCTGCTAGCTTGAATGTTGCCCGGGTTGAAACACGCTGTGAGAGCTAGCTGGGAGGAAAACAGAGAAGTTCCCGGTGAGGAAGAGGAGGATGAAGAACACACACACTCACACACACACACACACACCGGCAGAGAAAGAGACACTGTGTCCTTTTACACGTTAGCTCCCGATGCTACCGAGCTAGCCTGCCGAGCTAGCTGTGGTGTGTCTCTGCACCGCTGTGTGGAGACATTAGAGCAGCCTTCTGTCTCACTACACGTGTGGACAGACCTAAAACTCCTCCAGGGGACCCCCCTCCGCTCACAGACCCTCCCCGGGGGACAGCTCACCTGCTCCGGACCCGGACTCACGCTCTCACCGGGGACTCATCCTCCGGTCAGAAACTCTGCTGCTCTTTATTTCCAAGGACACCAAATCGCCATGACAGTTTAGAAAAATGCATAAAAAATTAGCAGGCAGGGGAGGGAGGGGAGAGAGAGGAGAGAGGGAGGGGAGAGAGAGAGAGGAGAGAGGGAGGGGAGAGAGAGAGAGAGGAGAGAGGGGAGGGAGAGAGAGAGAGGAGAGAGGGATGGGAGAGAGAGAGAGAGGGAGGGGAGAGAGAGAGAGAGGGAGAGAGAGAGAGAGAGAGGGGAGAGGGAGGGGAGAGAGAGAGAGGAGAGAGGGAGAGAGGGGAGAGGGAGGGGAGAGAGAGAGGAGAGAGAGAGGATAGAGGGAGGGGAGAGAGAGAGAGAGGGAGAGAGGGGAGAGAGAGGAGAGAGGGATGGGGAGGTGAGGAAGAGGAGGGAGGGATGGGCTGCTCCTCAACGAGTCAGCTCAAAGAACCGACTCCTCAAGACTGACTCTTCAAAGGATGGACCCTTTAAAGAAGCGACCCCTCAAAGAACAGACTCCTCAAGACTGACTCCTCAAAGAACCGACCCCTCAAAGAACCTACCCCTCAAAGAACAGACTCCTCAAGACTGAATCCTCAAAGAACCGACCCCTCAAAGAACCGACTCCTCAAAGAACCTACCCCTCAAAGAACAGACTCCTCAAGACTGACCCCTCAAAGAACAGACTCCTCAAGACTGACCCCTCAAAGAACAGACTCCTCAAGACTGACCCCTCAAAGAACAGACTCCTCAAGACTGAATCCTCAAAGAACCGACCCCTCAAAGAACCTACCCCTCAAAGAACAGACTCCTCAAGACTGACCCCTCAAAGAACAGACTCCTCAAGACTGAATCGTCAAAGAACCGACCCCTCAAAGAACCGACTCCTCAAAGAACCTACCCCTCAAAGAACAGACTCCTCAAGACTGACCCCTCAAAGAACAGACTCTGCATCTAAACAAACACCAGGATGTTTTGCGTTTACTCGCTTCATTAGGGTTTCAACATTGCGTGTACGTGAGCGTCTGTTCCCATTACAAGTAGGATGTGTCACAACATTCAGGGAAGCCACGCAGAGATAGAATCAAAGTGTCCTCCAACATTCTAGAATTCTGTCTTTAAGACCAAAGACAACATTCTAGAATTCTGTCTTTAAGATCAAAGACAACATTCTAGAATTCTGTCCTTTAAGATCAAAGACAACATTCTAGAATTCTGTCTTTAAGATCAAAGACAACATTCTAGAATTCTGTCTTTTAGATCAAAGACAACATTCTAGAATTCTGTCCTTGAAGATCAAAGACAACATTCTAGAATTCTGTCCTTTAAGATCAAAGACAACATTCTAGAATTCTGTCCTTTAAGATAAAAGACAACATTCTAGAATTCTGTCTTTAAGATCAAAGACAACATTCTAGAATTCTGTCTTTAAGATCAAAGACAACATTCTAGAATTCTGTCCTTTAAGATCAAAGACAACATTCTAGAATTCTGTCTTTAAGATCAAAGACAACATTCTAGAATTCTGTCCTTTAAGATCAAAGACAACATTCTAGAATTCTGTCTTTAAGACCAAAGACAACATTCTAGAATTCTGTCCTTTAAGACCAAAGACAACATTCTAGAATTCTGTCTTTAAGATCAAAGACAACATTCTAGAATTCTGTCCTTTAAGATCAAAGACAACATTCTAGAATTCTGTCTTTAAGATCAAAGACAACATTCTAGAATTCTGTCCTTTAAGATCAAAGACAACATTCTAGAATTCTGTCTTTAAGATCAAAGACAACATTCTAGAATTCTGTCCTTTAAGATCAAAGACAACATTCTAGAATTCTGTCTTTAAGATCAAAGACAACATTCTAGAATTCTGTCTTTAAGATCAAAGACAACATTCTAAAGAAGCGTCAGATCTAAACTGATCCTGCTTTGTTCCTCTTTTTCTATCATCAGTAATAATTCAGAGTAAACAGAAACATGAACACTGAGACATAAATCAGCGTGATAAGAACTAACTTTAATGACAGACACCGTGTTTGATGAACATTTATTTGACATGCGTTTGGATTTTAGAGTTTGACCTATGTCCCATCTGTTAACATGGAGGAGGCGGGGCTTATGAGCT
>NW_023260053.1:48057-60540 GCF_009762535.1 Notolabrus celidotus
ACCGAACCAGAACCAAACTGCACCAGAACCAGAACCGAACCAGAACCGAACCAGAACCGAACCAGAACCAGAACCAGAACCGAACCAGAACCGAACCGAAACAGAACCAGAACTGAACCAGAACCAAACCTGAACCCAACCAGAACCGAACCAGAACCGAACCAGAACCGAACCTGAACCGAACCAGAACCGAACCAGAACCGAACCAGAACTGAACCAGAACCGAACCTGAACCGAACCAGAACCGAACCAGAACTGAACCAGAACCGAACCAGAACCGAACCAGAACCAAACTGGATCAAACATTATTAATGTCCTCAGCTTGGATGGTCTGATCCGGTTTCTCCTCTCAGTGAGTATTTGCCCGGTCTTTGAGAAGAACCCTAACCCTAACCCTCTCAGAAGGAACAGATGAAGCCACGATACACAGCCTCCCCTCCATCACCTGGATCCTATATCCTCACATGTGATTGGCCGCATGGCCGCCATGCTGACCAATCAAAACAAAGTTCTGCTGTGAGCAGAGCTGGGGCTGAGCACTGAGAGAGCTAAGCAGGGACAGGAACAAACTGGGAGCCGGCTCTCTCTGGATGTGAGCCGGCTCTTCTGATCCACTATAAAGCATGGACTCTCAGAGCCGCAGCTTTGGATCATGACATCACTCCAGCACCCCGAGGCAGATTTCATTTGAACAACACAGCGGCGCGAAGAGACAGTTTTCACCGTCCTCTATGCTGTATTATTAACAAAGTCCCAACATCAAGACCGGATCAGATCCAGTCCCATCTTCCAGACAGGACTCAGTCTGATCTCATCTTAATCCACCATGAGCAGAGCACTTTGCAGCATTTAGCAAGTTACAGTGGCAAGGACAAACTTCCTTTAACAGGCAGAAACCTCCAGCAGGACCAGACTCATGTTAGACACACATCTGAATCTGAGACCGTGTGTTTTATATACACGTGTGTGTCACAGTGACAGCTTGATTACATTAGTGCAGATTCTTTTTCAGAGGTATCTCTCTCTGTAACCAAACTGAACTTTCCCCTCTGACAGTTCATTCACTTCTTCATAAACTTCTAATTTGTTCGTTTGAAAAACTCTCAAAGTAACTTCCCCAAATCCCCTGACCCCGTCCTCTACCTGCCTCCTGCTTCCTGAATGGGCGGAGCTTCAGGCCAGTTAAAACTCAGAATGTAAACAGCTGTTTCAAACTCGGTCTGAAGCCTGAACTTTAACTGAATCTCTTAAATCTTGATTTGCTTCTTTTGCTTCTGTTTGACAGATTAACTGAGATTATAATCTCCAGTTAGCAGACTTCATGAGGGCTGAGGTTTGATTTGTCCTCCTCTAATCTGTCCCTGCTAACGTTACTCAGTCATGTTTTAACTGAGGCCTCTTTGACTCGAGCTCCTCTGAAGGTTCCTCTAACTAAGAAGGAGGAGGAGGAGCAGGAGGAGCAGGACGAGGAGGCCGTTGTGATGTTTACCTGCCTCCATCTCTGCAGGGAGGAGGGACGAGCTGCTGCGTGCATGTTAAAACTCTGACTCTGTTCCTGCTGAATATAAACCACTGTGTGTGTGTGTGTGTGTGTGTGTGTGTGTGTGTGTGTGTGTGTGTGTGTGTGTGTGTGTATGTAGGTGTGTGTGTGTGTGTGTATGTGTGTGTGTGTGTGTATGTAGGTGTGTGTGTGTGTGTGTGTGTGTGTGTGTGTGTGTGTTTGTGTCTGCTGCAGTCAGGGACACACACCGCCTCCTGCAAACATCCCTCACTCACTGAAGCAGCCTCTGCAGAGCATCATTTATTAAAGCTGGACATGTTTCAAAAACTGTTTTAAATAAAGTTTTAAATAAAGAGTTATTTCTTATTTGTGCAGCTTCATCTCCTCTTTTTGTTTTACCCTCCTCCTCCTCCTCCTCCTCCTCCTCCTCCTTCTCCTCCTCCTTCTCCTCCTGCTCCTCCTTCTCCTCCTCCTCCTCCTTCTCCTCCTCCTCCTCCTCCTCCTCCTTCTCCTCCTCCTCCTCCTTCTCCTCCTCCTCCTCCTCCTTCTCCTCCTCCTCCTCCTCCTTCTCCTCCTCCTCCTCCTCCTCCTTCTCCTCCTCCTCCTCCTCCTTCTCCTCCTCCTCCTCCTCCTCCTCCTCCTCCTCCTCCTCCTCCTCCAGGATGTCTGTCTCCATATCTTTGTTTGTTTCTGTAAGAAAACCTGAAGGACGAACGTTTATCACTTCAGGAGAAGTTTACCCTGAAAGAGAACGATCTTCATCTGATCCTCATCTTCATCTGATCCTAATCTTCATCTGATCCTCATCTTCATCTGATCCTCCTCTTCATCTGGTCCTCATCTTCATCTGATCCTCATCTTCATCTGATCCTCATCATCATCTGATCCTCATCATCATCTGATCCTCATCTTCATCTGATCCTCATCTTCATCTGATCCTCATCTTCATCTGATCCTCATCTTCATCTGATCCTAATCTTCATCTGATCCTCCTCTTCATCTGGTCCTCATCTTCATCTGATCCTCCTCTTCATCTGATCCTCATCATCATCTGATCCTCATCATCATCTGATCCTCATCATCATCTGATCCTCATCTTCATCTGATCCTCATCTTCATCTGATCCTAATCTTCATCTGATCCTCATCTTCATCTGATCCTCCTCTTCATCTGGTCCTCATCTTCATCTGATCCTCATCTTCATCTGGTCCTCATATTCATCTGATCCTCATCTTCATCTGGTCCTCATCTTCATCTGATCCTCATCTTCATCTGATCCTCATCTTCATCTGGTCCTCATCTTCATCGATTCTCAACCTGTTCCCCATAAATAACATCGTCTGTTTTTAACTTTCTGAAAGTCAGATTTTATTCTTCCTTCAGGATATTTGACGACAGACTCTATTTATTTTGAAATGATAAAAAGTCGGTCTTTGATTTGACTCTGAATATCTTGAAATAAGACGTGTAACTGAACCTGTGAGCTTTCATTAAACCATCTGTTAAAAACCTCAGACTCACTTGTGACTCTCAGGTATTATCAAAGGTCTAAAATAGTTTCTTCCAGCTCAGAACCATCTCAAAGTTAAACCCAGTTCTTTCTGGACCCTGAAATAGTCCTCCATGCGTTCGTCTCGTCCCGCCTTGATCATTGTAACTCCCTGTGTTCTGGGATCAGTCAGTCCGCCTCGTCCCGCCTGCAGTTGGTCCAAAACGCTGCAGCCAGGCAAGATCAGTCCACGATGGTCTGTGTTTGGGGTCTTAATCTTTAAAGAGTTTTCTGATGGTGTCATTAAATGAGACAAAGAGAGGAAGCAGATGATTTGAATTGTTCTGACTGCAGTTTGTGTTTCTGCATTTTGGTCCTTCCTCTGCTGTGAACCTTTAAAATGTTTAATTCAATATTTATTCAAAAGTTCAGCTAACAGAAGGAGCTAACTGTAGCATCTCTGATTTCTAACTGGGCCTGCGTATGCACAAAAACAATGTTCCTGTTTCTGTCTGCGTTCGGATCCTACCCTCGCTGTCTGTGTTCGGGTCCTACCCTCACTGTCTGCGTTCGGGTCCTACCATCACTGTCTGCATTCGGGTCCTAACCTCGCTGTCTGCGTTCGGGTCTTACCCTCGCTTTCTGCGTTCGGGTCTTACCCTCGCTGTCTGCGTTCGGGTCTTACCCTCACTATCTGTGTTCCGGTCTTAACCTCACTATCTGTGTTCCGGTCTTAACCTCGCTGTCTGCTTTCGGGTCCTAACCTCGCTCCTAACCTCTGCGTTCGGGTCTTACCCTCGCTTTCTGCGTTCGGGTCTTACCCTCACTATCTGTGTTCCGGTCTTAACCTCGCTGTCTGCTTTCGGGTCCTAGCCTCACTGCCTGCGTTGGGGTCTTACCCTCGCTGTCTGCGTTCCGGTCTTAACCTCGCTGTCTGCTTTCGGGTCCTAACCTCGCTCCTAACCTCTGCGTTCGGGTCTTACCCTCACTATCTGCGTTCGGGTCTTACCCTCACTATCTGTGTTCCGGTCTTAACCTCGCTGTCTGCTTTCGGGTCCTAGCCTCACTGCCTGCGTTGGGGTCTTACCCTCGCTGTCTGCGTTCGGATCCTACACTAGCTGTCTGCGTTTGGGGTCCTACCCTCGCTGTCTGCGTTAGGGTCTTGCCCTAGCTGTCTGCGTTCGGGTCCTGCCCTCGCTGTCTGCATTCGGGTCCTACCCTCACTGTCTGCGTTCGGGTCTTACCCTCACTGCCTGCGTCCGGGTCCTACCCTCGCTGTCTGCGTTCGGGTCCTACCCTCACTGTCTGCGTTCGGGTCCTACCCTCACTGTCTGCGTTTGGGTCTTACCCTAGCTGTCTGCGTTTGGGTCTTACCCTCGCTGTCTGCGTTCGGGTCATACCCTCACTGTCTGCGTTCGGGTCCTACCCTCACTGTCTGCGTTCGGGTCTTTCCCTCGCTGTCTGCGTTCGGGTCCTACCCTCACTGTCTGCGTTTGGGTCTTACCCTCGCTGTCTGCGTTCGGGTCCTACCCTCACTGTCTGCGTTCGGGTCTTACCCTCGCTGTCTGCGTTCGGGTCCTACCCTCACTGTCTGCGTTTGGGTCTTACCCTAGCTGTCTGCGTTTGGGTCTTACCCTCGCTGTCTGCGTTCGGGTCATACCCTCACTGTCTGCGTTCGGGTCCTACCCTCACTGTCTGCGTTCGGGTCTTTCCCTCGCTGTCTGCGTTCGGGTCCTACCCTCACTGTCTGCGTTTGGGTCTTACCCTCGCTGTCTGCGTTCGGGTCCTACCCTCACTGTCTGCGTTTGGGTCTTACCCTAGCTGTCTGCGTTCGGGCCCTGCCCTCGCTGTCTGCGTTCGGGTCCTACCCTTGCTGTCTGCGTTCGGGCCCTGCCCTCGCTGTCTGCGTTCGGGCCCTGCCCTCGCTGTCTGCGTTCGGGTCCTACCCTTGCTGTCTGCACGGCGTTCATGCAGAGATATCAGTCTTTTCTTTTCACTGAAGAATCAAAGGAGAGGAAGAAGGTTTGCTGTTTGAAACTTCTGCTGCACAAACAAACATGATGAACATTAATAACATTTCATCTTTAAATATTGTCCCCTGGTCGTGTCTGGTTCAGAGCTCCTTTAGAAGTGAACATGTTGACATGATTGAGACTTAAATGAAATAATGAGATAAGAATAATAATAAGAGATAAGGTGGAGTTATGAAGACACAGAGATATATGATGCGTTCATGATGTTTTAAACCTTGAGGCGCTGCAGTGAGCCGATCTCTCTGAGCAGGAAGAGTTCAAACGTTCTGCATCTGTTCCTGCACCCCTGCAATCCCTGCTGATCCTGCCTGCTCTCCCTCCCTCTCTCCTCCCTCCCTCCCCTCCTCCTCTACCTCCTTCCTTCCTCCCCTCTTGGCCCCGAGCCCAGAGAGAGGCTGGAAGAAGGAGCAGATATTTTTGGTCTTTTCTCTCCCCCCGCCCCAGAAACAGAGAGAGCTCAGATCTTTGTTTCTGGAGTTTGTGTTGCAGATGTAGAGCGAGGATTCTTCCTCCTTCAGAGGAAACAAGGAAGGGAACAAAGGACAGCACGAGGAGACGTCTCAGTGTCCTCAGTGTGAGGCGTTCAGCTCGGCCGACCTCCACACGTGTGCGAACACAGCGAGCACATCACTCCTCAATGACCTGATCTGTGCTGGTCCTCGGCCCGCCTCTCCTCCTCGGTGTTTCCTGGAGCTGCAGGCGGAGCAGCAGCCGGTCTGAAGCACTTCATTAAAGATAATGAAAAGAAGACGAGACAGAGAGAGTGATGAAGACATTAAAAGAGAATCAGAGACTGAATTCAATAAACAGATCAAATGAAGATCAGACAGACGAGTTCTCACACAAACATTCAGATATTACGTCTCTCAGTAACAAAGACTAACTGTGTTTAAACTTCACTTTATTATCATCTATTCATTATATCCTATCATTCATCACTCTCTCTTTTCATTTCTATTCTGTGACCTGAACACAAACATGGCCGCCTGCCATGAACGAGGAGCTTCAGAGTTTGGAGACACGTGACGGGGTGAGAACAAACTCCTCCTCAGGACCTTAAAGGTGACATATCATGCAGACTGGACTCTTTAATGGTTCTCTCCCTGAAATCTGTGTCCCTGTCTACAAACCCCCTGAAAAGTCAAAGACTCCATTCTGTCCCTGTTCTGATTTCTCCACCTTTCTGTAAATGTGTGCTGAAACCAGCCGTTTCAGTTTTCAGTGTTTTTCATACGTCACAACGCCATCCGGTCTGTAACAGGAAGTCAGAGCTCGGAGCTTGTTCAGCCCATAGACTGTATAAAATACAACTCAACCCCTCCTCCGTTTTTCATTCCCTGCACACATGTGTGCTAACAAGGAGCTTAGGAGGGAGGCATGCTAGTTGGAGGCTGTCTTAATAAACACAAAGGTCGCTTTGACTCCCCACGTCTGCAGATTTGAAGATCTAGTGGATGATTTTTATTTATCATGGATAAGTGCTAGCGCTAGTTAGCATAGCCACATAGCTACATGTTGGTAGCTGTGTACCAAGACACACGTCGACATGCTGACAAATAAAACAACAAGAAACACTAAATCTGTGACCAATGGTTCAGAAAGGTCCTGCTGCAGGCGCCTCTCTGTCAGGATCAGATTCTGGATCAGATTCAGAGGGTTGAAGTAACGCGGGTCTGTGAGCAGCCGTGTATATTCAGCCAACATGTAAACATTAGATCAACGTGCTGGACAGCCGAGGCCACACCCACTTCCTGAGGGGGCGTGGTCAGAGAGAAAACAGAGTGTTCTGAGGAGGGCTGAAGAAGAGGGTTTTACAGGCAGACCAGAATCTGATTTCAAAGTGTTTTTATGAGCATAAACTTTAAAGACATGTTTTGGGGACCTCTTAGACCAATATATGTTGATGACAAAAGCGTGATATGTCACCTTTAACAGATTCTAATGTTCCTAACAGACGTGGGAATCTTTACCTGAGCGTCAGAGTGTTTCACTTTCAGATATTTCAGAGTCTAAATCAAGAGGACCGTCCGGTTTGAACTCTGAGATGTTAAAGTTGCAGCTTCACTTCGATGACGATGAGTGAAGAGCTGGGACTGAAAACTAACATGAGTTTGAATCACTCTCTCTACATCTATATAAAAGTCCTCCTGAAGCTCTGGCTGTGTGCTCTCTTCCCCTTAAAGAAACATCTTAAAGAAGTCACTTTGAGTCAAAGCAGCGCTCCTATCCATGAGACCTTTAGTTCATGGATGATTGGTCATCACAGTCCTGTCCTGCAATGGTCCGAACAATGTCCACTCAGAGAAACACGCTGCAGACACACTGCACATTTTAAAACATACATGCAAAACAACTGCAGTGAGAGAAACATGCTGCAGAAAGTCAAACAGCTTCACAAACATCAAACACTCTGCAGAAAGAAAACATGACGCAGCGTGGACGACACGAAACAAGAAGACACGTGAACATTCAGACGACAGGCTGCAGGCCGGGAGCCGTGCTCCGTCCACATCTCTCCGTTTGCAGCTCGGTCATGTTGTTGTGTTTAGACTTGTTGTGTTTCTTGATTTGCACCTTGTCTTCATTTGCAGCTCGTTCCTCCTGATGGAAACTATGAGACCATAAACAGGATGCAGCTTCAGACGGTGACGGTGAAGTCTGGGATCCGGATCATGGATGCAGAAGACGATCTCTCCTCTCCTCGTGTTTTTAACCACATGAGAGAACAGAGAACAGAGAACAGGCAGGTCTGTCTCAACAGGCATCAAATCTCTGATCAGGAATAACTTCCCCAAATCTTACCAGCTGTTAAACTTTTATTTTGGTAGAAATACAGAGACTTTTATTCTGAAAGGATGAGTCTGAACTTCTGAGAGTCAGAACCTCCGAGTCCCCAAGTCCGTCTGCAGGCAGAGCGAGGATGAGCTCTCACGTTCACATGCTAAAAATGTATCTACTCCTGCTGTGTGTGTGTGTGTGTGTGTGTGTGTGTGTGTGTGTGTGTGTGTGTGTGTGTGTGTGTATTTATAGTCTGCAGCTCCATGCATCCCTCACATGTCTGCTGTTATTTTAGGATCCAACCTGATAACGTACGCACAGTTTAAACTTTGATCCTGTGTGTAGGGTGAGCTTAGTGTGCTCCTCCTGCAGTGTTCAGGTGTGCTCCTAATGCAGTGTTCAGGTGTGCTCCTCCTGCAGTGTTCATGTGTGCTCCTAATGCAGTGTTCAGGTGTGCTCCTAATGCAGTGTTCATGTGTGCTCCTAATGCAGTGTTCAGGTGTGCTCCTAATGCAGTGTTCAGGTGTGCTCCTAATGCAGTGTTCAGGTGTGCTCCTCCTGCAGTGTTCAGGTGTCCTCCTAATGCAGTGTTCAGGTGTGCTCCTAATGCAGTGTTCAGGTGTGCTCCTCCTGCAGCGCTTAGGTGTGCTCCTCCTGCAGCGCTCAGGTGTGCTCCTCCTGCAGTGTTCATGTGTGCTCCTAATGCAGTGTTCAGGTGTGCTCCTCCTGCAGTGTTTATGTGTGCTCCTAATGCAGTGTTCAGGTGTGCTCCTCCTGCAGTGTTTATGTGTGCTCCTAATGCAGTGTTCAGGTGTGCTCCTAATGCAGTGTTCAGGTGTGCTCCTAATGCAGTGTTCAGGTGTGCTCCTCCTGCAGTGTTCAGGTGTGCTCCTAATGCAGTGTTCAGGTGTGCTCCTCCTGCAGTGTTTATGTGTGCTCCTAATGCAGTGTTCAGGTGTGCTCCTCCTGCAGCGCTTAGGTGTGCTCCTCCTGCAGCGCTCAGGTGTGCTCCTCCTGCAGTGTTCATGTGTGCTCCTAATGCAGTGTTCAGGTGTGCTCCTAATGCAGTGTTCAGGTGTGCTCCTAATGCAGTGTTCAGGTGTGCTCCTCCTGCAGTGTTCAGGTGTGATCCTCCTGCAGCGCTCAGGTGTGCTCCTCCTGCAGTGTTCAGGTGTGCTCCTCCTGCAGTGTTCAGGTGTACTCCTCCTGCAGTGTTCAGGTGTGCTCCTCCTGCAGCGCTCAGGTGTGCTCCCCCTGCAGTGTTCAGGTGTGCTCCTCCTGCAGTGTTCAGGTGTGCTCCTCCTGCAGCGCTCAGGTGTGCTCCTCCTGCAGCGTTCAGGTGTGCTCCTCCTGCAGTGTTCAGGTGTGCTCCTCCTGCAGTGCTCAGGTGTGCTCCTCCTGCAGTGTTCAGGTGTGCTCCTCCTGCAGCGTTCAGGTGTGCTCCTCCTGCAGTGTTCAGGTGTGCTCCTCCTGTAGTGTTCAGGTGTGCTCCTCCTGCAGTGTTCAGGTGTGCTCCTCCTGTAGTGTTCAGGTTTGCTCCTCCTGCAGTGTTCAGGT
Source organism: Notolabrus celidotus (assembly GCF_009762535.1). Taxonomy (NCBI): domain Eukaryota; kingdom Metazoa; phylum Chordata; class Actinopteri; order Labriformes; family Labridae; genus Notolabrus; species Notolabrus celidotus. The sequence continues at coordinate 57,416 of NW_023260053.1, forward strand.
GTGCTCCTCCTGCAGTGTTCAGGTGTGCTCCTCCTGCAGTGTTCAGGTGTGCTCCTCCTGCAGCGCTCAGGTGTGCTCCTCCTGCAGTGTTCAGGTGTGCTCCTCCTGCAGCGCTCAGGTGTGCTCCTCCTGCAGTGTTCAGGTGTGCTCCTCCTGCAGTGTTCAGGTGTGCTCCTCCTGCAGTGTTCAGGTGTGCTCCTCCTGCAGCGTTCAGGTGTGCTCCTCCTGCAGTGTTCAGGTGTGCTCCTCCTGTAGTGTTCAGGTGTGCTCCTCCTGCAGTGTTCAGGTGTGCTCCTCCTGCAGCGCTCAGGTGTGATAAATGAGACTCCATCTTTCAGGACTCAGAGACGAGGTGAGGAACGTTAAACCTCAGACAGACACAAAGACGGACAGATTGGCTGCTGCTGCTGTTCCTCTTTGGCGGCCATGTTGGCTTTGCAGTCTGTTGCCATAGTAACAGATGCTGATGGCTGAGGGCTGGGTGTCTCGCCCTGACTCCGCTGTGAGGACACGGTCACAGATTCTCCACAGGAGAGATGAGCACTGACACAGTTACAGACGGACTGAGGGTTCAGACTTCAGCTCCTCTGATTTATTTGATCTCTGGTGGAGTCTGTGTTTTTACGTGCTGTCCCTTTAAACATCATTTCTTAATGACTTGAGTCTGTCAGCCTGTAGACGCTCTGTCCTCTGTGACGTGATGTGAGCAGTCTCCACTTTGAGCTCTGAGAGTCTGGATCCTGTTTGAGGACAGGAGACGTGTTTGATGAGAGGGACAGGTCGGTGGTGTTACTTTAAGAAGTAAAGAACATCAGCGCTCTATAAAACCTCATGCTGCTCCTTACTGTTGCTCTGTAGTTTAATCAACACATCTCAGTCTGATCACAGAAACATGATGACTCAGGAGGAAGTCCTCAAACAGCTGATCACTCTGCAGACTCTGGAACACTGAAGAGAAGTCACATCATGACGGAGCAGCTCACCGCCAGCAGGGGGCGTCCTGCTCCAGAGAGAGAGACTGAAGACAGACTCGTCTCTCTGAGGACGCTGAGAGGACCAGATCACAGACGGAGACGTGTTTCAAGTTTGAATCCTCTGAGCTTCAGATGGATTCATTTTGGTTTAAAGTGAAACATCAGCTGAAGGACAGAAAGCTCCTCTAATGTTCAATCATGTGATCAGATCAGGATCTCTGAAGTCTCTGTTCTATAACTTTAACTAGATAATAAACATCAGTCTGATTAAATCCAGTCTGAAGACTCACCCTGACTGTCACAGTATTAGAGTTCATTAAGAGTCGTTCAAATGAGAATTCAAGTCTCCTGTGAACTCATTCCACATGTTAGAAATATACTTTCATATGATGAGGTTTCATCAGTCCTCCTCCAAACGTAGAGCCTGCTCGGCTTCATCGCTCGCTCAACCTAATGAGACGATAAGACATCTTCAGGTTCACAAAGCACCTGCAGAGTGTTTAATGCACCTCACCCTGCTCTGCAGAGGGAACAGTGTCTCTAAAACAACATGATACAATGTTACAGTGTTACAATGTTACAATGTTACAATGTTACAATGTTACAGTGTTACAATGTTACAATGTTACAATGATACAATGATACAATGTTACAGTGTTACAATGTTACAATGTTACAATGTTACAATGATACAATGATACAATGTTACAATGTTACAGTGTTACAATGTTACAATGATACAGTGTTACAGTGTTACAATGATACAATGATACAATGATACAATGTTACAGTGTTACAGTGATACAATGTTACAATGATACAATGATACAATGTTACAATGTTACAATGATACAATGATACAATGTTACAATGATACAATGATACAATGTTACAATGATACAGTGATACAATGATACAATGTTACAATGATACAATGATACAATGTTACAATGATACAGTGATACAATGTTACAGTGTTACAGTGTTACAGTGTTACAATGATACAATGATACAATGATACAATGTTACAATGATACAATGATACAATGTTACAATGATACAATGATACAATGTTACAATGATACAGTGATACAATGTTACAATGATACAGTGATACAATGTTACAATGATACAATGTTACAATGATACAATGTTACAATGATACAATGATACAATGTTACAATGTTACAATGATACAATGATACAATGTTACAATGATACAATGTTACAATGATACAATGTTACAATGATACAATGATACAATGATACAATGTTACAATGTTACAATGTTACAATGTTACAATGATACAATGTTACAATGATACAATGATACAATGTTACAATGATACAATGTTACAATGTTACAATGTACAATGTACAATGATACAAGATACATGTTACAATGTTAAATTACAATGTTACAATGATACAATGTTACAATGTTACAATGTTACAATGATACAATGATTACAATGTTACAATGATACAATGTTACAAGTCATACAATGATACAAGATACAATGATACAATGTTACATGATACAATGTTACAATGATACAAGATTACAATGTTACAATGTACAATGATACAATGGTTACAATGATTACAATGATACAATGATACAATGATACAATGTTACAATGATACAATGATACAATGTTACAATGTTACAATGATACAATGTTACAATGATACAATGATACAATGTTACAATGTTACAATGATACAATGTTACAATGATACAATGTTACAATGTTACAATGTTACAATGATACAATGATACAATGTTACAATGTTACAATGATACAATGTTACAATGTTACAATGATACAATGTTACAATGTTACAATGATTACCATGTTAACAATGATTACAATGTACAATGATACAATGTTACAATGTTACAATGATACAATGATACAATGTTACAATGATACAATGTACAATGTTACAATGTACAATGTATACAAGATACAATGATATCAATGTTACAATGATTACCATGATACAATGTACAATGATACAATGTACAATGTTACAATGCTCAATGATACAATGTTACAATGATACAATGTACATGTACAATGTTACAATGATACAATGATACAATGTTACAATGATACAATGATACAATGTTACAATGCTACAAGA
>NW_023260053.1:61040-71040 GCF_009762535.1 Notolabrus celidotus
CTCTCAGGCTGTAGTTTTTTACACAGAGAGTCTGAAGAGTCTCGATGTTCAGATCCAACACGGCTCCTGTCTGGCTCTCAAATGTCTCAGGGTGAGAATACACACACACACACACACACACACACACACACACACATACACACACACACACACACACACACACATACACAAACACACACACACATAGACACACCACGCACACACACACACAATCACACAGCTTCAGCACCACCTGTTAACTGTCACATGTCATGTCAACATGTGTGTGTGTGTGTGTGTGTGTGTGTGTGTGTATGTGTGTGTGTGTGTGTGTGTGTGTGTGTGTGTGTGTGTGTAGGCCACAGAGAGCGTGGACCACATCGCTGATCTGTGGAGGTCGGAGGATGAAGATCTTCGCGGCGCCGCCAAAGAGAGCGTCCTGTCCTTCGGTACGAACGTGACTTTAATATTCACTCATTCATTCAGGAGGTGTGTTTCATCTTACCTGTGTGTGTGTGTGTGTGTGTGTGTGTGTGTGTGTGTGTGTGTGTGTGTGTGTGTGTGTGTGTGTGTGTGTGTGCAGGTAAGAAGGGTTACCTGGCCTTCCAGAGGATGGACCAGCTCTACGCTGAGATGGAGGAGGAGGCGTATCAGAACCTGGAGACTGAGATCACGTTCCTATAGGAGGACGAGTCCAGACCTCAGGCAGACCTGGTCCTCTCTCAGAGTCTGAGGAAGAGGAGGAAGAGGAGGAGGGACTCTGGGACGAGGCTTTAATGTAGAAATCTACAAACCAACGAGATCTGAGGCGGTCTCTGCAGGACTCTTCCAGGAGTGTTTGTTTATTATTCTGACTCTCTCAGAAACAATAACTCCACAACTTTATCGACATCATGCTTTCCTTACAAGACCCTCAGCTCAAAGACCTGAACCCTGAGGACAGGTTCAGTCTCCCCACAGTGATCCAGCTCTGAGGCCGTGCAGGTGCCGCCCCCTGCTGGCCGTCTGAGTGAACTGAACCCTGTGAAGGTTCCTGACCTCAGGATGCTTTCACTCACCACAGACGTGGTCCTTCCTCTGCGGTCGCTCTGACCTCTGACCTCTCTCACCCAGAACTCCAGGAATGTCATGGGAAGAAGAAGAAGAAGAAGAAGAAGAAGAAGAAGAAGAAGAAGAAGAAGAAGAAGAAGAAGAAGTCCGTTTGCACCAGACAGTCCACCACAGGCTTGTTTAGAGAAGATGATATGACTTCAGAAGAACGAGGGAATTATCAAATTATATCATTTTTCTGTCTCCATGGAGACCGACTGAACACCAGACCCTGAAGGGGTCCTTTAAGAACCAGAGGACAGGAAGAGGAATCAAACAGACTCTGAACATGTTGGAGAAACAAAGATTCAGTCTGCAGGGTTTCATTCAGGAAGTTACAGAGACAAGGACAAACTTCCTTTAACAGGCAGAAACCTCCAGCAGGACCAGACTCATGTTAGACACACATCTGAATCTGAGACCGTGTTGGAGAGAGGGATAGAGGGAGATGAAGAGAGAGAGAGAGAGAGGGAGAGAGAGAGGGATAAAGGGAGATGAAGAGAGAGAGATGATAGTGGATGATAGATCCAGAGGAACCTACGAGACAAGGGAGCTCAGGGACTCCAGAAAGGTCTATGGTTAGTAACTTTAATGGGACAGGAAGAGTTAAAGTGAGAGACAGGCAGAGAGAGGAGAGAGAGGGAAAGACAGGATCCCAGTGTGTCAGTCTAAGCCTATAGCAGCATCACTAAGACCTGGTCCAAGCCTGATCCAGCTCTAACTATAAGCTTTATCAAAAAGGAAAGTTTGAAGCCTACTCTTAAAAGTAGAGAGGGTGTCTGCCTCCCGGACCCTGACTGGTAGATGATTCCAAAGGAGAGGGGCCTGATCACTGAAGGCTCTACCTCCCATACTATGTACTAATAAGCATCATTGCACTCCTTACCCGGTCCCCACGTGTTGATTAAAGAAGATTCATGGATTTAAAATGTCTTCAGATGAGTTCGTCCCTCTGACTCGGCGCTCGGTGTCTCGTCCTCGCTCACAGATTCTGATCAGGTTTCCTCTGAGATACTGGATCAGGACAGAGGACTGGACTCTGTAGACCTGCATGAAGACGTCTCTGTGTATCAGTCTGTGTCCAGAGGAGCTAAAGGAGACGTGATGGAGCTGTGTGTGTTTAATGATGATGATGGAGGTAGTTGTATTTTACTTTATGTTGCATTTAAAGAAAATATTTTCAGCTGTGAGAATAAAAAAGAGGATTTTATTCTGAGATCTGAAATCTGTCTCTCTGTGAAGCTTTGATTATTTAATCCAGAACACACACACAGGCTCTGCTCATGGTGGATTAAGATGAGATCAGACTGAGTCCTGTCTGGAGGATGGGACTGGATCTGATCCGGTCTTGATGTTGGGTCTTTGTTAATGATAGAACATAGAGTCCGGTCTAGACCGGCTCTGTTTGGAAAGAGTCTGAGGAGAACAGGACAGTCTGAGGACAGGCCGGATTAAACTTCAGTTAACATGTAGGACAGAAATATATCTCTGCTATCCTCCATGAAGAATAAGACAAAGACTCTCCTGCTCATGTCAGAGTGTCCTCAGGCCACGTTCACCCTGCAGGTAGAAGTGGCTCAAATCTGATTTAGACCACTTCCATATGTGGTCCTGAATCAGATACAAGTCTGATTTTTTTCAATGCGACCTCAGAGTGAACGGCCAAGGTGGATTTGATATTTCCACGTCACTTTATAGCGACACACGTCACAAGTCTGCGCGGCGGCAGCCTTGTAAAAATGGAGGACAGCATCGATGGAGCGCCTCCATGGAGCGTCCTGCCGAAGGAGTCTGGTGGAGAGCCGCTGACAGATGGAATTGAAAGTTTCCCTCAATCATCCAGAAGTGTTGAATAAACTCACTATTAACACTCCTGCCTCCGGGTCCACATCCACACAGACCCTTCAGTCGTGTTTGAGTCCACAGCTGCATTAAAAAGCCGTCACAAGTAATCTGTCTCTCTTTTACTTTCTACTTGAGCTCCTTAAAGAGGAGAACAGGAAACCAAACATCAGATCTGAGCTTTAAGCCTTGAGGTGTGAACGTAGGCTGAGGCACACCTGTACAATACTCCTGCTGTCTAATCAGCATCTTGATGACACGCCACACCTGAGAGGGTGAAGGAGACGTGCTCACTGACACAGATTCAGACCATAGACTGTATAAATAGAAAAACTAGTCCATGCATGTGTTACCTCCAGGTTAGATTACTGTAACTCCCTCTGATCAGGCTGCCCCAATAAGTCTCTAAAGACTCTTCAGCTAGTTCAAAACGCTGCAGCTCGAGTCCTGACTAGAACTAGGAAGAGAGAGCACATCTCTCCAGTGTTAGCTTCTCTACACTGACTCCCAATAAAATGTAGAATAGAATTTAAAATCCTTCTTTTAACCTACAAAGCTCTTAAAAATCAGACACCCTCGTATCTTAAAGACCTCATAGTGTCCTATTACCCCTCTAGACCTCTACGCTCCCAACATGCAGGCCTGCTCCTCGTACCTAAAGTCTCTAAAAGTAGTATGGGAGGTAGAGCCTTCAGTTATCAGGCCCCTCTCCTTTGGAATCATCTACCAGTCAGGGTCCGGGAGGCAGACACCCTCTCTACTTTTAAGAGTAGGCTTCAAACTTTCCTTTTTGATAAAGCTTATAGTTAGAGCTGGATCAGGCTTGGACCAGGTCTTAGTTATGCTGCTATAGGCTTAGACTGCCAGGGGAACTGGCACACTGACACACTGGGATCCTAGCTCACCCCCTTCCCCCCAACCCCTCATCACTTACTTTAACTCTCCCTGTCCCATTAAAGTTACTAACCATAGACCTTTCTGGAGTCCCTGAGCTCCCTTGTCTCGTAGATTCCTCTGAGCTGCCGTAGACGTCCTCCTGCTGCGGACGATCTGGACTCCAGCGGCAACAGCTTCTACGACTCGTCTCATCACTATCACCTCTCTCTCTTACTCCCCTCTATCTGTCTTTCCAGACCCAACTCAGTCTCAGCAGATGTGTGTCTAACATGAGTCTGGTCCTGCTGGAGGTTTCTGTCTGTTAAAGGAAGTTTGTCCTCTCCACTGTAACTAGCTAAATACTGTGAGGTGTAATGCTCATGGTGGATTAAGGTGGGGTCAGACTGAGTCTGATCCGGTCTTGGTGTTGGGTCTCTGTTCATAATTTGACATAGAGTGGTCTAGACCTGCTCTGTTTGTAAAAGAGTCTTGAGATAACGTTTGTTGTGATTTGGCGCTGTATAAATAAAGATTGATTGATTGGTTGATTGATTGATTGATTGGTTGATTGATTGATTGATTGATTGATTGATTGATTGATTGGTTAATTGATTGATTGATTGATTGATTGATTGATTGATTGATTGGTTGATTGATTGATTGGTTGATTGATTGATTGATTGATTGGTTAATTGGTTGATTGATTGATTGGTTGATTGATTGATTGATTGATTGATTGATTGATTGATTGATTGGTTAATTGGTTGATTGATTGATTGATTGATTGATTGATTGATTGATTGGTTGATTGATTGATTGGTTGATTGGTTAATTGATTGATTGATTGATTGATTGATTGATTGATTGATTGATTGATAAATATGGACGTAGTCTCCGTGACGTCACCCGTCTGTTTCTGAACGCTGTTTTGAAGCCAATCGGCGGCGGCAGCCATATTGCTTCTGTGGAGCCAGTGTGACGTAAAGAGGCGGAGTTTGAGCCTCCTAGCCAACAGCTGCAGTGTTCCTGTAGTCAGCTGAGCCTCTCATTGGACGACTAATAATCTCAATATCTTTGAAATTGCTGCATTAGAAGAAACCCCCCCCCTCACAGTGAGAGGACATCAAGACATGATCTCTCCAGACTCCCCTGGTCTTTAGAACCAGACTGTAAACATGTTTATTAATGCTGTAAAGATCGTCTCTCTCACATTCATGTGTATGTGACTTCCTGTTCTTCAGGAGACAGCCTCTAGTGGATCCTCCATGAACTGCAGCTTTTAACACCTCAGCATTGACTCGTGTTTTTAGACCGGAGGTTGCCGCTTGATTCAGACACTTTAGTGATCAGTGTTTGAGAGGAACAGTCCTTTAGTGAACGCAGAGAGAGATCTTTGAGTTCAGCTCATGAGACATGGAGCAAAGACTAAAGGGTTTATATTTGTGTTCAGTGTTTCTGCTTCTTTCTGAGGAGTCTGAGGACAGGTCAGGTTACTCTTCAGTTACAATACATGAATAAATATTGATCAGTGACTCTGCATGGAACAGAGTAAGAGTGTCCACATTTCAGGCTACATGCAGAACAAGACATTAAAACTCTCCTGTTTGTTAATAATGTGTTTAAAGGCACAATGAGGAGTTTTTCACCAGCTGAGAAACAGACTGAAACCAACACTGATGTCTCTTTATGACCTTTAAAAGCAAACAAAACCATGAACAACAACACTGATACCTTCTCTGTTGTCATTTTTAATGCTTTAAAGCACTCAGAGGGGGGAGGAGTCAGACCACATGATGGACATTTAGCTTTAGAAACATCCTGTTTCAGCTGTTTTCATGTCAAATAATCACAGTGAGTGATAAATCTGTTAAAAGACAGCAGGGTGAGGTTTTGGTTGAACACATTACTTTTGCATGTACAGAACAAGAGATAAGAGGTATCACTTTGTCCACAAGGGGGCACCAACATTGATATGACTCCAAAGTTCCTCACAGCAGCTTTAATGTGTAAAACATTACAGTTTGGATTTAATCTGAGCCTGTGTGGATGAAACTGTTCCTGAGCAGCTGGATGAAGAAAGCAGTCTGAAGGTTTTTATGTAGTTGTTCAGTTTCAGGGTGAACGTGTGTGTTCTGTGATAAAGTCACCCTTTAAACACTCACAGCTCTCCTCTCTGCAGGGAGACCGTGCATCATGAAGAGACCACTCTGTTCAACACTTTGAGAGGAAAAACTTTATTTAAATTAAAACCAAAGCAATAATGCAGCAGTGAGCGTGTTCAGCACTGCGACAGAGCCCACACACACACACACACACACACACACACACACACACACACACACACACACACACACACACACACACACACACACACACACACACAGTCTGACAGTATAAACACTGAGCAGAGACACACGAGGAGACGACAGCCGCTCTGATTGAGACGTCTCGTCCAGCGCGGTGTATTGCTTTATGTCGCTGGAAGCACTGACTGTGTTCACCTCGCACGTCTCCACCTTTATCAGCAACACACACCTGTCACACACACCTGTCACACCTGTCGCACACACACACCTGTCGCACCAACACACACACGTGTTGTTCTAACCTTTGGAAACTTTCAGCATTTTGTTTTTAATCGTTTAAAATTTGTGTGAACTTGAAAAAACTAAACAGCAACCCATGCACGAGAAACACAAACGAACCAAGAAACCAGCGAAGAAGAAACTCAACGGTGAGCGTGACGGGCGGGGGCGAGGGGGGCGGGGCTTCCACGAGGAGGAGGAGGAGGAGGAGGAGGAGGAGGAGGAGGAGGAGGAGGAGGAGGCTCTCAGCATTAGTTCACCTTCAGAGGAGAGAGTCTTCACAGCATACCTATTGATTGTCCTGTGTGTGTGAGTGTGTGTGTGTGTGTGTGTGTGTGTGTGTGTGTGTGTGTGTGTGTGTGTGTGTGTGTGTGTGTGTGTGTGTAGCCATAATGGCTGCAGAGTGTGTGTGGGTGTCGGGGCAGAGAGATCTTGAAACACTTCCTGGTGATGATGTTTGTGAAGAACGCGGCGTGTCGGTGTGAGGAGCAAACATGGCCGCCAGTGAAACGCCATCACGTGAGAGTTTGGCAGTTTGAGGGGCGGAGCTAAGGAGGAGGAGGAGGAGGAGGAGCGGCGTCCTGACGTGTAAACGAGTCAGAGAGGAACCAGAATACTGAAACACGGCGCTCACTTCCTGTCGGCGCCCCCTGTGGCGTGTTTGAGAAGAGTTTTTAAATTGATGCTGGAGAGGAACGTTTACAGATTCCTCCCCCTCGGCGTGTTTGGATGCTCCTCCTCCTTCTTCCCCTCTCTGTGTCTCCTCCTCCTCAAAGTCACGTCTGTCTCTCTATCCAGCGAGTCCCCCAGCACGCCGTCTCCTCCTCCTCTCTCATACCTGCGTGATCGTCCTCCTTAGCTCCGCCTCCAGCGTGTCTCTCGCTCTTCCAGCATGGCAGTATCTCCCTCCTCCCTCCTTCCTCCTTTCCTGCACTCTCTCTCCCCACCTCTCCTCTCTCCTAGGTCCCGACGATGGCCGGGTCCTGGGCGGCGTCCGGCAGCGTGGCGTCCTGGCAGTGGTACAGGAAGCAGTTGCCCCAGCAGCTGTAGCAGATGAGGAAGAGGGCGGCGAGGAAGACCAAGGCACAGATGGTGCAGGGCTTCCTCTCCAGCAGGAAGCTGAGCAGGTAGAAACCCATGAACATGGAGTGGTTGAACCACAGCGCCGGGTTCAGCGGCTTGGGGATGAGCAGAACGGGGAGGAGCCACTGGAGGCAATACATGGTCTCTGTGTGTGAGGGGGCGGGGCCAGAGGAACACGGGCTGCGCGTCACGGGGGAGGGGTCCGGCGGACTCACGGGGCGGCCAATCACACGACAGCAGGCGCAGAGATGAGGGGAGGTCTTCTACCCGACGGAGCTGGGGTGATGGAGGACGAGGTCGAAGAATCCAGACGTCGTCAGGTCATCCCTGAAACAGCAGAGGAGAGACCGGGTCAGTAACAAGACCGGTAACACATGAAGGTCTAACAGGATCCACTCCAGGCTCTGAGATCAGCTGCTGACATCAACAGACCTGACTCTGTCACTAACAGCTGACAGAGTCAGGTCAGCTGATCTCTGCTCAGCCGTCACCTGAAGGAGACACTGGTCTGAATGCTGGTCTGAATGCTGGTCTGAATGCTGGTCTGAAGGCTGGTCTGAAGGCTGGTCTGAAGGCTGGTCTGAAGGCTGGTCTGAATGCTGGTCTGAATGCTGGTCTGAATGCTGGTCTGAAGGCTGGTCTGAATGCTGGTCTGAAGGCTGGTCTGAATGCAGGTCTGAATGCTGGTCTGAATGCTGGTCTGAAGGCTGGTCTGAAGGCTGGTCTGAATGCTGGTCTGAATGCTGGTCTGAATGCTGGTCTGTCCCTTATGTCCCTCTTCTTAGAGCTAGCTCTACCTGTGATGTTCACGCCTCTCTCACCTTCAGTGTAAATGTCTCAGAGGCGTGATGATGTGCTTCACCCCTGAACTACGTGCGTTTGGACCGGTGGACCCAGGGTCTAAATTTAGTTCAGGGGTAGATAATCTCCCCCCTAAAAAGACCCTACTAGGGGGGTAGTACTTTTCAAAGGTCCAGGGACTTTCAGGGGACGACATGCTGAACGTGTCTGATTGGTAGATTAACCTCAGTGTTTTTATTCCTCCCTCCGTCCACAATAACATCACACACATCTGTGATTCTCTTGATTTCTCTTTCTTTCATTAGTTTTTATTTGTTCTATCTTGTTTGTATGTGTGTGTACTTTTCAAAAGAAGAAGCTGTGATTCTCTTGATTTAGCAGCTTGTAACAGTAGTCTTCTCTCAGCCCACCGTGAATGCGTCTCTCCTCCCGGTGTTCCGGTTTTAAAAGTGACCCTGTAAACTGGAGACCTTCAGCTGAACGTGTCAGTGTTTGTGGAGTTTACACAGCTGTTGAAACACAGAGGGAGTTCCTGGGAATGCAAACTAGTTTAGTTTTTATTAAGATTTCAAAATATCCTCATCAGATATTTAATGATGGTCTAAAGACGTTTATGAGGGATGCATCCGGCTGAGAGTCTCCAGTTAACAGGGTCGCCGTTTAAACCAAAACACCGTGCGATCTCTGCGATCACGGCTTTTTGAGTTCAAAAGGATTTTAAAGGCGTGTTGAAACGTCTTTGCTACTCGCGCTTATCTCCTCTCACGTGTTGATTCAGTGAATCCATCTGTGATGAAATATAGCACCATCTAAAACAGACCAGCTGAGTCTCTTCATGCTAACAGGCTAACTGTTGTGTTGCTCAGAATGATACCTGCCTGTCCGTCTGCTTCTATGGTGTCATCTGTGATGAATGGCATTCCTCTTTGTGTTACTGCCCTCTACTGGTCTGGTGGTGTAGTGCATTTACTTTATTCCCTCCATACGTCACTGGCCTGATTTACACAATCTACCCGGGACTTCAGCCCGCGGTCCAAACACAGACAACAATGGGGGACCAGGAACCTTTTAGTTCAGGGGGCTAAAAGACCCCGGGACTCTTGGTCCAAATGCACTTATGGATCAGGATTTAGGGGGGGGATCGGGGATCAATCAGCCCCCCCCCCTGTGAACTCCTCTGAGCAGGTAAATGTTATAAATAGTTTAAACTCTCCTCAGTATAAACCCTCATGTTAAAACTGTGAACCTGTTTGGAAGCTAGTCGCCTGAGGAGGTCTAAACTCATTCTTCAGTATCTGGGCCCCGGGCTAAAACCAAACCTGATTTCAGACTCTGACTCTTTAATGTCACCTGTCTGAGGTGACACCTGACCCAGGTGAGAGCTCAGAGAGGTTCCTCACAGACCCAGGAGGAGCTGCTGGTTCATTCGGCTTACTTTGACCACACAGCTGGGTTTGTTATGAAGCAGTTTGACACTGAATCCTGGATCTGCTGTGATCCTGGATCTGCTGTAATCCGGACTCTGGTCGGTCTCAGGCAGCGGGAGCCGATTCTAAAAGCAGCCTGGGTCTCAGTCCAGACCCCCCACTGTTAGATCCTGGTTTACATTTAACACTAACACACTCACACACACACTAACACTAACAAACAGCAGCAGGGGCAGCTCTGAGTGTAGTCCAGCTTCTTCTTCTCTCCTGTAAATGAAGGTAGAGCTCCTACAGGAGGCTACACAGCTAGCATGTTAG
>NW_023260053.1:76040-82719 GCF_009762535.1 Notolabrus celidotus
TTAACGAGACATGACCCAAGACCTTACTGCAAAGACCGAGACGTGACCCAATACCTTACTGTAAAGACCGAGACGTTAACGAGACATGACCCAAGACCTTACTGCAAAGACCGAGACGTGACCCAATACCTTACTGTAAAGACCGAGACGTTAACGAGACATGACCCAAGACCTTACTGCAAAGACCGAGACGTGACCCAAGACCTTACTGCAAAGACCGAGACGTGACCCAATACCTTACTGTAAAGACCGAGACGTGACCGAGACATGACCCAAGACCTTACTGCAAAGACCGAGACGTGACCCAAGACCTTACTGCAAAGACCGAGATGTGACCCAATACCTTACTGTAAAGACCGAGACGTTAACGAGACATGACCCAAGACCTTACTGCAAAGACCGAGACGTGACCGAGACATGACCCAAGACCTTACTGCAAAGACCGAGACGTGACCCAAGACCTTACTGCAAAGACCGAGACGTGACCGAGACATGACTGAGGAGACTCGAGACGTAATCTAAGCGACTTCGAGGGGACAGGTTTTACGTGACAGAGTCTAGGACATGATCATAACGGGACTGAAGACTTGAGGACGATTGAAAAGACTCAGACGAGACGTAACTGAAGAAGACTGGATTCATCCTGACGTTCAGGACCGGACTGTCGAGACTCAGACGTGACTGTGACGAGTCAGATTCAGCTGACTCAGACACAAAGATCTGATCCTGATCACTGTAGACTCAGACTCTGGAGCAGCGTCCGAGACCTTTCCTGAAGGGACTCGGACGTGATCACAGAGACTGAAACAACGATGTCAGGACCGTCCCTGCAGTCCGGACATCAACACAGACTCTTTGGGATCATGTCCGAGTCTCTTCAGGGTCACGTACATCGAGCACATGGACTCGTAGTCCTGGACGCGTTTGGTTCTTGGACAGGACTCGACAGAGGAAAGATGGCAGCAGAGACTACGACACGACCACGGTCAGATCGAGGAGACCGAAGACCGCGTCAGACCGGCTGAAGTGGAGCGGCGGTGGTCGAGTGATTTGCATATTAGCGTGACTTGGGAGAGACTGGCTGACTTGGCGTTGACTGTAAAGAAAAGAGCGTGTCCCAGTAACAGACCTGAAAGGGTTAAACTTCAGTAGGGACTCTGGGATGAGACGCTGACTCGGACCAGGCACAGTCACTGAGATCAGACCGGACCGGGTACGAGGGAAGAGTCAGACCAGGCTCTGCGGGGACACAAACTAAGAGGATGATACTTAAAGGGACAGTTCAGAGTTTTTTTCATACAACCCCTCTTAAAAAACACTGTCCCTTTAAGAATCATATTAGTGTTTTAAACTGGAATAGGTGACTCTGACGTGTCCTTGGGACTCTGTAAAGTTCTCAGACTCAAACATCAGACCACAGAGGACTCAGGGATCGACTCGGGGCTGGACTTGGGGCTGGACTCGGGGCTGGACTCAGAGCTGGACTCAGAGCTGGACTCAGGGCTGGACTCAGGGCTGGACTCAGAGCTGGACTCAGGGCTGGACTCGGGGCTCCCCTTGGACTGGAGATTTGCCGGCTGGACTTGTAACTGGTTCTATGTTCATGCTTGAAGCCTCTAAGAGTTGCCCACGTGTCGTCGCCTCAAAGGTTAGCGTACAGCAGCCATTCAAACACTATTATAAAAGCAGGCTAACAGGAAGTCAGCGAACGACCTCCGACCGTTCCTCAGAGCAAAATAGAGATTTATCATTTTATACATGAAACATGACGCAGCATTTAAAGATGATCGTCTCGCTCCAAGAGGACGCCATAAAGTGCCAGAACCTTCCTCTCACAGCTGCTACAGGCTCCACTTCCTGCTCTTTCTCCTTAGTCACACAGCGGCCATTTCCTGTGAGGTCACAGCCAGGAGGAGGAGCTTATACCCTGAAGGATGCTGGACTCCAGCTGTGAGTCTTTTAAACATGGAGGACTTTAAGATTTCAGATTAAGAGCAGAGTGAACCTGGGGACCGTCTGTCTTTAGTCAGAGCGTCCCGCCTGACATCAGAGGAAACGGCCGCCGTGTGTTGGAGGTGACCTGATTCAGAGGAGGTGGGAGGAGTCAGACATCAGGGGGACACACAGACCGTCTCTGGAGCTTCTTTAAGTCTGTTTGTACCAACATGTGTTCTCTGAGAGATCCCAGAGGAGGAGTGTTCAGATCTCACCTGAGACCTCCTCCTGTTTCATTCTGAAGTTTTAAACTCACAGGACGGAGGTTTGTGTTTTGGTGACGTCTGTGAATCACGATGAACGAGAGGAGACGGGTTAGAGCAGGAGAGCGTGATGTCACTTCCTGTTCATAAGACTGCTTTAAAATCAGAACTTTATGAAGAGGTTTCAGACTCACTTAGATCTCTGACTTAAACATATTGAATAATAATACAATAATAAAATAATAATAATAAAAATACAATAAAAACAATTCATAATAAAATAAAATAATATTATTAATAAATAATAAAATAATAATAATAATTATTGATAAGACTCAAAGATACCGGACATGAAGTGATTTTTAATAAAAAAGAAATAATTGATGAGAAAAGGAAAACAAATAAATAAATAAATAAACAAATAAATAAATAAATAAATAAATAAATAAAGAAATAAATAATAAATAAATAAATAAATAAATAAATAAATAAGAAGAAAAATAAAATAAATAAATACATAAATAAGAAAAAAGGTAAAAAAAATCACAACAAAAATATACAAACAAATAAATAAATACAAAAAACATTAAAAACATCTTAACCTTCAAAGCACTGATCTATAGGTGAAGTTGTTCATTCTACTAGAGGAAGGTAAGTGAGTCCAGGTGAAGGTTCTGAGTGTCTAATTTAATATTATTGAATCATTTTTATAAATGAACTAAACCTGAAACATGGTCTGTCTTTAGTGCTGCGTATAAAAACCACAGAGCTGATCTAAACTCATCTTTACACTCAGGTTGATCTGATCTGTACGCAGAGTTTGTTTTGAAGCTCCTGGATTATTTAAACATGATGTGAAGAGTGTTGTGGTTTCTGATGTTCTGTCTGCAGCCTCAGAGCTGGTCTACACTCAGAGAGGAGGACAGATGTTTTATCTCCTCTGTCAGCTTCAGAGCTGGTTCAGACTCAGAGAGGAGGACAGATGTTTTATCTCCTCAGTCAGCCTCAGAGCTGGTTCAGACTCAGAGAGGAGGACAGAGGAGATGTTTTATCTCCTCTGTCAGCCTCAGAGCTGGTTCAGACTCAGAGAGGAGGACAGAGGAGATGTTTTATCCCCTCAGTCAGCCTCAGAGCTGGTCTACACTCAGAGAGGAGGACAGAGGAGATGTTTTATCTCCTCAGGTATCATCAGAGCTGCCAGCTGAATCAGACGGCAGACTGAGCGATGTGCAGGAGTCTAAATCTGTGATCTGAACCCGGGGACCTCTGATGGTCTGCAGGTTTATCAGACGAGACGCTCACGCAGAGAGCGCCGGCGTGTTTACCCCGATGTCTGATGTCATGATGATGTCATAACTCCTCCCAGCTCTCCTCTGACTCCTCCCTCCCTTCATTCCTTTAACTCATCAGTTTCTTTTCTCTTCCTCTCTCTCAGAAACATTTCAGTCCTCCTCTTCTTCTTCTTCTTCTTCTTCTTCTTCTTCTTCTTCTCTTCCTCTCTTCCTCTAACACATTCATCATCTGTCTCTCAGGACATCCTCCTCTTCTTCTTCTTCTTCCTCTCTTCCTCTAACACATTCATCATCTGTCTCTCAGGACATCCTCCTCTTCGTCCTCCTGGTCCATCAGAGGTGTGTGTCCTGCTCCTCTTCGTCGTCGTCGGTCGCAGCTTGATTAACGAACACCTGAAAAACAACGACAGAGAAGTTACTCCGGCGTTCACGCCGCTCGTCTCCGTGTTCACGTTCTCGTCGGTCGTCCAATCACCTGCCAGCGTTTGCTGTCCTCCCCGCCTCCTTCCCCGGCCCCGCCCCCTCCGCCCGAGAGCCCGTTGGCGCTCGGCTTCTTCTCCTGCATCTCCGGCTGGCTGTCGTTGGCCACGTCCAGCGTGGGGTTGTCATGGCAACCGTTCTCCACGAAGTGAAGTTCCTCGGCGCGGAACTGAGAAGACAAAGAACCACAATGCTAACACGCTAACCACAGAGTTAATGCTAACACGCTAACCACAGAGTTAATGCTAACACGCTAACCACAGAGTTCATGCTAACAAGCTAACCACAGAGTTCATGCTAACACGCTAACCACAGAGTTAATGCTAACACGCTAACCACAGATTTAATGCTAACACGCTAACCACAGAGTTAATGCTAACAAGCTAACCACAGAGTTAATGCTAACACGCTAAGGCTAATCACAGAGTTAATGCTAACACGCTAACCACAGAGTTAATGCTAACACGCTAACCACAGAGTTAATGCTAACACGCTAACGCTAACGAAGAGTTAATGCTAACACGCTAACCACAGAGTTAACGCTCACACGCTAACCACAGAGCTAAGGCTAACACGTTAACCACAGAGTTAATGCTAACACACTAACGCTAACCACAGGGTTAACGCTAACCACAGAATTAACGCTAACATGCAAACCACAGAATTAATGCTAACACGCTAACGCTAACCACAGGGTTAACGCTAACACGCTAACGCTAACCACAGAGTTAACGCTAACATGCTAACGCTAACCACAGATTTAACGCTAACACGCTAACGCTAACCACAGAGTTAATGCTTACACGCTAATGCTAACCACACAGTTAACGCTAACATGCTAACCACAGAGCTAATGCTAACCACAGAGTTAATGCTAACACGCTAACGCTAACCACAGGGTTAATGCTAACACGCTAACGCTAACCACAGAGTTAACGCTAACATGCTAACGCTAACTACAGAGTTAATGCTAACACGCTAACGCTAACCACAGAGTTAATGCTTACACACTAACGCTAACCACAGAATTAACGCTAACACGCTAACCACAGAGCTAGTGCTAACACGCTAAAGCTAACCGCGGAGTATAATCACGTACATTAAGAGGTCTGGGTGCATTTGGACCAAGAGTTCCCGGGTCTTTTAGCCCCCAGAACTACTTTCCCCTGAACTAAAAGGTTCCTGTGCTACCAATCAGATATGTTCAGCATTGCAGGCCCCGCCCCCTGAAAGTCCAGGGACCTTTGAAAAGTACTACCCCCCTAGCAGGGTCTTTTTAGGGGGGAGATTATCTACCCCTGAACTAAATTTAGACCCTGGGTCCACCGGTCCAAACGCACGTAGTTCAGGGGTGAAGTCCCTGCGGTCGAGAAGCGCCTCATGTTTAATAACAGGTACAGGTATGTGTGCTGGTTTACGTGGACCCACGTTGGTCTTGGTGGCGGGTAGCCGTCTCTGCCAGCAGATGTAGATGAAGCCTGACGTGATGATGACCATGCACACCGAGCCGATGATCACCAGGACCACGAACAGCTTCCCGTAGTCACTGCGAGTCTGTCTGGGTCGAGACTGACAGCTACCTGGAGCGCTGAAGTTCTGGATCCCCACCTGGAGAACACACACACACACACACACACACACACACACACACACACACACACACACACACACACACATTAGAAAGGTTTGTGTGTGTGTGTTTCTGAAGATGCAGACTGAAGTCACGTCTTAAAGGAGAGCTCACCTTATTCAGACTCTTCCTGATCTCTCCCAGCATGTCCAACACGTCTTTGGTCTCAATCACTCCTGCAGGAGGGACACACATACACACACACACACACACACACACACACACACACACACACACACACACACACACACATAGAATGAAGTTAACAACCTCAAAGCTTGATAAAAACTTTTACAGACGGAGAAAGTTTGAATTTATTTTTCTGCAGTGTGTGTGTGTGTGTGTGTGTGTGTGTGTGTGTGTGTGTGTGTGTGTGTGTGTGTGTGTGTGTGTGTGTGTGCACCTTGCTCAGACGCCACGTTCATCAGCAGCTGGTGTTGCTGGTGTGTGGGTTTGCTCAGGTAAAGTACCCATGATCCCTCGGGGCTCTTCATCCTGCGTGCAAACACTCGCTCCAAGATCCTCAACAAGCGAACGCCCTGATCCACACGAAACTCCTCCTGTCACACACACACACACACACACACACATACACACACACACACACACACATACACACACACACACACACACACACACGTACACACACACACACACACACACACACACACACACACACACACATATGTTTCTTTATTTCCCCACAGATATTTAACAGAAACAGTTCATCATCTCTAATATCTGAACTTACACAGTTCAGGTTCTGAGTCAGGTTCAGGACCACGTATCCTCGTCCAGCCAGCTCACTCCAGTCCAGACACACAACCTGAGACAGGTAACATTATATTAACATATATAACACCTGAGACAGGTAACATTATATTAACATATATAACACCTGAGACAGGTAACATTATATTAACATATATAACACCTGAGACAGGTAACATTATATTAACATATATAACACCTGAGACAGGTAACATTATATTAATATATATAGAACACCTGATCGTCTTTGGTTCGTCTCGCGTACGTTAACGTTAAACTCACCGGTAACGAGATCTCCGTGACGACGG
>NW_023260053.1:83219-104705 GCF_009762535.1 Notolabrus celidotus
TCGGCGTCACACCTCTTTTCCGTATGCACAGTAAACACTTTGAGAGGTTGCACTCGATGGCCCATTCATCCATCTGTGCCTGAGAGAGGAAGAACCTTCCTGTTAGCATTCCTCTCTGCTCCTGTTTGAAGGTCACCTTCAGGTTCTCGATGATGATGCTGTCCTCTTCATTCACTGCATTGGCAGCAGATTCCATCTCACACAGAGGTGTCCAGATCTCTTTGTACTCCATAGTGTCTCTGTAATAAATCTTTGTGGGGTCATCAGCAGGTTTGGTGAAGCAGGTGATAGGGCTGTGGACGTGTTCCACACAGATCTCAAACTTTGGTTTGATGCGTACCAACTGAACAGCAGGCATGTGGTACCCTCTTCTCAGCTCAGAGGTCATCTGCAGTTGAAGCGTGTCGCCTGTCCTCAGCTCAAAGTTGATCTCAACCTCGTGCCCACTGTGCTGCTGCTGATCCTCTGGCTCCTCTTGATCCTCTGGCTCCTCTTGATCCTCTGGCTCCTCTGGCTCTTCAGAGCTGGATGTGTCAGAGCTGGACTCTCTCAGGTCTTGGTGTGGTTGCATGGCCTCATCCTCCTCCAGTACCTCCTGCTGCTCAGAGCTGCTTGTGTCAGACTCAGAATAAAGTATTTCAGATGACGGGGGCAGAGTGTTTTGTTTTTCCAGTTCTTGTGTTCCTGCTTCCATTATGAGATCCTTTGCAAGTCCCCACTTTTCTTCATCAATTGCTTGAAGTGTTTTTTTCCACACTTCCAGGGGAAGCTCCACACAGGGACCACAGTGTGGAGTTTCCAACTCTTCATGGAATTGCGTGTTGTCAACTGCATAGATCCGCCTTGTCCATTTGAGTCTGACACAGTGATTTGCTTCATCGTGATCTGGTTGGTCTGACAGCTGAAACTCCTTGTACATGATGGGGAGACCCTCAGTGAAAACTTTCTTGTTAAAGGGGAACGACACTGAAAAGCTCTCTCTGGCAGATTCCACACTGACAACGAAGGCCAGTTTAGCAGCGGTCTGGGTTCTCATGCTGACGGCGTAGAAGTGTTGCTCCGCCTTCTGTTCGTACTCTTTGGCCTTCTTCAGGCTGTACTCAGAGTCACTGCACAGACTTGCGATCTCCTTTTCCGTGTATGGAGCGTTCCTGTGACATATGAAAGAGTGCAAAAGCCTCTGCACGACAATGTCCATGTACCTCCATATTGGGGAAGACGCTTGTGTGTAGGATGGCACGCTCAGAGAATAATGGCCTGTGTTAGAGGGACCAGAGGGGATCAGCAGAGCTTTACTGAAGCAGCTTCTGAACTGACTGACGACTGGTTGGAGGAGAGGGTGGATGTCGTCTGCGGCGATAAGATCCACCATTTTGTCTACATCACCAGCCTCAGCAGCGGACTGGATCTCTCTCCACACTTCATGAAGTATGCGGAAGTTTTCACAGTTAGGGGCGTGTCCGTCATCATCTACCCTGCGCCGCACCGCGAAGGACAGCGGGATTAATCCTCCACAGTTCTTCTTCAGCTCTTCGATCTTCTCAGCATCAGGTTCTTCCTGGCAGCGGAGCGGTGTGCAGTACTGGGTCTTGTCTGAACTAATCAGTTTCTTGGATGCATGCGTGTTGTATAACACGCTCAGCTCCTCGATCATCAGATTGGCTTTGCGTTTTCCGGGGACTCTCTTCTCGTCAGGCTGGAAGTAGGCCCAGTCCACGAGCCTCTCCTTCCTCCGAGCTTTGGCGAAACGATACGCCACGCTGACACAGTCCTCCACGGTGGTGAACTCAGGTCTCTGTCCATGTCTTTTAGTGATCTCTTCTCCTGCTGATTTGAAGGACAGCTTTTTGTCTGACTTGATCAGTGACAGCTGAAACTCGGGCTCTTCAATGATCTCATGAGTTTGCTTGTTTACTTTGAACATCAGCGAAACCGCCCTGCGATCCTCACCCTCCAGAAGACTCAAGCTTTCAGTTCTTAAGTGTTCAGGGAGCATGTGATGGGGGTTTGCACCCTTAGGGTAATATGTAGCACCTTGTTGTTTAGCTTGTTCGTCTAATATATCACTAGGATGCACGTAGCTTGCAACATCTGTAATATGGATTCCCAACTCATAAAGGTCTCCAGTTTCCCTGACGCTGATGGCGTCATCCAAGTTCTCTGTTTTTTCAGAGTCAACAGTGAAAGTGCAAACTTCACATCTGTCCTCCCTGTGAATGTCTTCATCCCTCTCAGAGAATCTCATGTCTGGTCCATATCTAACTTTGAATTCTTCATTCAGGATCCTCAGCCCTTCAGTCAAAGACCTTCCCACTGGGATGATGGCTGTGACATTGCCCAGAGGATAATGACACCGTGCCTTCCAGCCAATCACTTGCACCACAAACACATTATTCTGCCTGAGTGATTCATTCATACGTTCTGATGCCACCAGATTCCACTGCCCATAAGCTTCCTGCCATATGGGCATGAAGTTCCGTTTCTTCTTGTTGATCAGTATGCATATTTTGGGCTCAGATCTGCTGAGAGGAATCATCAACCGTTTGATGAACTTTCCATTAGAGGTTTGTCTTGGTTTGCTGTAATCCTCCTCCTGAAGCATGCACACCAGTTCCCGGGCTGATTCAGCTTCCTTGGTGATTCTCACCACTCTTGTTTCCTTTAAGTCCACTTCGTCTCCAGTGAAGGCTTTACCCATGCTGCCTCTTCCCTTAATGTGAACATGCCTGGCCGGGTCATGAAAGGGTATGACGTAACCTCTGTTAGCAGACTCCCTGAACATCTTCCCTTGTGTGTCACATGGCTCCACGTGGTCTTTGTCCTCATCACTGTCACTGTATAATGGTCTGAACTTGGGGTGATTGATAACTTCAGGTTCTTCTTCTTCTGAGCTGTACTCTGTTTTCAGCTGCTCGTATTCATCTTTCAGCTCTTGAAGGATGGCATCACTGAGGCTGTTGCTCTCATCCTCCTGTTCGGACTTTTGGAACCTTGCCGTTTCCATGACGTCTCTTTCAAAGAACTCTTTGGTGAAGTGCTTTGGCTCAACACTGCATTTGCTGATGCAGTGGTCTATGAAGGCCTTCCAGACCCCCGAGCACTTCCCGAAGCAGCAGAGGGCAGCAGCGTCTCCGACCACCACCACGTGAGACTGAGCTCTGGTCATGGCGGTGTTTAAGACCCGGGCATCATTGAACAGCTCCAGGCCAGCCAGGTGAGACGTCTTGAGGCTGTCTCGTGTTTGCACAGCTGTTATCACGACCACTCTGAACTGTTTCCCTGTGAGTGAGAATAAAACACGTCTGTGAAAACAGCAGCAGTTCAACAAACCTTTGTGCCCAACGTACTGTGGGAACGATACAGGAGACTTGAGACTACGTTTAGATTACCTTGAACATTGGCAAGATTCTCCACATGGACTCCAGGGAAGCCTTTCCTGCTCAGTGCCGTGCGGATGCTCCAAACCTTCAAACCGTTACAAACAAATACTCAGAGCTCTGATTTTACCTCATGATGCAGTGTTCAAACATCTTAGCAGACAGGGTCACGGTATCATTGATGTCATATAAATGTTTACCTGCTTTGACTCTGAGAGAACACAGACTGAGCCCTGGTCCTTGTTTCCCCAGGATGATGGCCACTGTTTGAAAACCTCGTTGACTGCTTCAACCACCTGGGCAACCTCTTGTTTGTTGTACCAGGACATGGACACCTTGTCCAAGACACACTCTCCCCTGACATGGTAAAACTTCAGGGCATGGCCGTTGGCTGGAGCGGGTATATTTCCAACAGCTTTGATGATGTCATTCTTACCCACGTAGAAATAAGTGGAGATGAAGTCCAGGATCTCTGAAGTGGAGCGGTAGTTCTCACTGAAGATGATGCGACTGTTGTTTGCAGCCTCACACTTCTGTCCTTGGTAATAGTGGAACAAACGGGTCAGGAGAGTTTGGTCCGAACGGTGATGATCATCCACAGAGAACAGCTTCGGCCCCATTTGCATGTGATCTCCGGCCAAAACCACCCTGGTCTCTGGTCCGGCAAGACCAAGAGCCATCAAAGCTTCACACTCCAGCATCTGAGAGGCCTCATCGATGAGGATGTGGGTGAAGTATCCCTCCGGGAGCTTGAGCTCATACAAACGTTTGGCCATCGATGTGGTGGTGATGACTACGTTGTGATGATCGAGGGCGGCTTTTGTTGGAGGCAGAAAAGACTGTCTGTCTTCAGAGAGGAGACAGTATTTCAAAGTGATGTCATCGGTGGCGAGCAGAGCCTTCCCTTGTTTGTTGGCTTTTATTCGAATGGGCCTGGTTTCACCGTTCCTCTCGTTGATGAATGGATGGAAGTGATGACTGATGTAAAGATCTGCAGAGCTGAGAGAAAGAACATTTCAGGGACTGTCAACATTCAGGACAACATGGTCTAAACACTGCCCAGACGTTCTCTCTCACACATGCATCCTAAATCTCAAAGGGAAGCATTCGAGTAGATCAGAGGGAGCTGACTGAGGCGGGCAGAAGACCGTGTGAAGCAGTGACGGGCAGAAGACCGTGTGAAGCAGTGACGGGCAGAAGACCGTGTGAAGCAGTGACGGGCAGAAGACCGTGTGAAGCAGTGACGGGCAGAAGACCGTGTGAAGCAGTGACGGGCAGAAGACCGTGTGAAGCAGTGACGGGCAGAAGACCGTGTGAAGCAGTGACGGGCAGAAGACCGTGTGAAGCAGTGACGGGCGATTTGAACGGGGTTTAAACTAGAGGCTGACATTTTTTTGGGAATCCCACGAGTCATAGGATTCCCACAGGATGGGAGTGGGAGTGAGTTCTCTGATATTATATCATCTCTGTATGAGGCACAGTATAACACAGTGCGACGTGTGTCTGCATGTCATTTCAACATGAAACTCCAGGAGGAGCTCTGGCTCGTGTTTGTATAGTGATCCAGGTAACTGGACTAAGGTGTGAAGGACTCTGTTTCATGTTTTGGGTCAAAGGTGACATATTCTGCTCTTCTTCATCAACATATATTGGTCTAAGAGGTCCCAAAACATGTCTTTAAAGTTTATTCCTCATAAAAACTCTTTGAAATCAGATTCTGGTCTGCCTGTAAACCCCTCTTTTTCAGCCCTGCTCAGAACAGGCTGTTTTCTGTGTCTGTGCCTTTAAATGAGAATGAGCTCTCTGACCACGCCCCTTCAGGTAGTGGGCGTGGCCTCCTCGGCTGTCCAGCACGTTGATCTAATGTTTCCATGTTGGCTGAATATACACGGCTGCTCACAGACCTGCGTTACTTCAACCCTCTGAATCTGATCCAGAATCTGATCCTGACGGAGAGGCGCCTGCAGCAGGACCTTTCTGAACCATTGGTCACAGATTTAGTGTTTCTTGTTGTTTTATTTGTCAGCATGTCGACGTGTGTCTTGGTACACAGCTACCAACATGTAGCTATGTGGCTATGCTAACTAGCGCTAGCACTTATCCATGAAAACTAAAAATCCTCCACTAGATCTTCAAATCTGCAGACAGTGGGGAGTCAAAGCGACCTTTGTGTTTATTAAGACAGCCTACAACTAGCATGCCTCCCTCCTAAGCTCCTTGTTAGCACACATGTGTGCAGGGAATGAAAAACGGAGGAGGGGTTGAGTTGTATTTTATACAGTCTATGGGCTGAACAAGCTCCGAGCTCTGACTTCCTGTTACAGACCGGATGGCGTTGTGACGTATGAAAAACACTGAAAACTGAAACGGCTGGTTTCAGCACACATTTACAGAAAGGTGGAGAAATCAGAACAGGGGCAGGATGGAGTCTTTGACTGTCTCAGGGGGTTTGTAGACAGGGACACAGATTTCAGGGAGAGAACCATTAAAGAGTCCAGTCTGCATGATATGTCACCTTTAATGTGATGTAGTTTGTGGCGAGTTCACAGGTGGACAGGACTGAATGATTGTTTGTTGGGAGTCGTTCTGTGTGTTACCTGTTGGTGTAGGTGCAGATCAGCACTTTGTTGTGTGGCCGCTCACACAGCTCTCGGGCGGCTGTAGCCAGGGTGAAGGTTTTGCCGGTCCCAAACGGTCCATAAATGAGGAGCGGTGCCACGTTCTTGGGGTCATTGGAGTTCCCTGTGATGAAGTGAATCGATGACAGCTGCTTTGCGTTCAGCTTCTCGTGCAGGATATTACTCACGGGAACCCTGCAGGTTTTGAGGTCTGGTAGCACTCTCTTTGTGTCAGGGAGGAGGTCTACAGCCCTGTGCATGGTGCAGAAGCTGATGCGGTGCAGCTGAAACTGTACCTCCATTTGATACGACTCATTGCTCCTGAGTGAAAGATCAGAGCAGCATTTTCTAGACAGCTGCAGAAACATCTGGTTCTCACTGGTTCGGTCCTGCAGGATGCTGGCTTCGTAGACCTTCGAGTGTCCATCATCTGAAGGGGCGATCAGGCTGGACTGGATGCTTCGTTTTAGGACCTGACCCTCAGGGGTGTCTGGTGTGAGGTTGCAAGGAATCGAGACAGCACAGTAGAGTTGTCCTGGAGGAGCAATCATGGGGCCGTATTTGGTGCTTCTCAGTTTATCCATGGTCCTAACTTCACCGCGAACATTTAGCCTGAAGGAAACGAAGGACAGAGGCTCAGCACTGTTTCAAAGACCTGAACCTGATAAAAGAAGAAGGAGTGAAGTGTATTACCGTGAAATGATCTGGTCCTCTGCTCGCTCTTCGTCATAGAGGAAGCCGTGCATTCTCTCTCTGTAGTTCTGGTGGTCCAGAGGGGTCTGCTTGTTGTGGGAGGATTTATAAAGGAAGTTAATCTGAGGAGGTTTGTACTCCTTCAGCAGCTCCTCCTGTTCTTCTTTCCTGGATGAACATGGGATGATGAGCCGGTTCCCTCGATGCCAGCGCTCAGCGGTCTGAACAGCAGCAGCTCGGCTCTCAGCTGGTTCCTCAGAGTCCTCCAGGGACAGCTGGCCGACTCTGACTCTGAGTTTCTTCAGCAGAACAGGCCTCATGTTGAAGTCCAGCACTAACCACTGTTCGTACAGGCCAGGGTTGATGGATGTGAAGGACACGGTGAGGTCGTAGGCCGTGTCCCCTGTGACGAAGGCTTTGCCTGTCGAGTAGATGCAGGGCACAGAGGTGGTCTCACCCAGGCTGAATGAAGCTCCTGGTTCCTGCTTCAGCAGCGCGACGTGGACAAGCTGTCTCTGTTAGTGAAGAAGAACTCATCACACACTGATCCATTCAGATACACCTGAGGCACTAAGGTTAGCATCTCATCACACACTGATCCATTCAGATACACCTGAGGCACTAAGGTTAGCATCTCATCACACACTGATCCATTCAGATACACCTGATGCACTAAGGTTAGCATCTCATCACACACTGAACAACCATTCAGATACACCTGAGGCACTAAGGTTAGCATCTCATCACACACTGATCCATTCAGATACACCTGATGCACTAAGGTTAGCATCTCATCACACACTGATCCATTCAGATACACCTGATGCACTAAGGTTAGCATCTCATCACACACTGATCCATTCAGATACACCTGAGGCACTAAGGTTAGCATCTCATCACACACTGAACAACCATTCAGATACACCTGAGGCACTAAGGTTAGCATCTCATCACACACTGATCCATTCAGATACACCTGATGCACTAAGGTTAGCATCTCATCACACACTGAACAACCATTCAGATACACCTGAGGCACTAAGGTTAGCATCTCATCACACACTGATCCATTCAGATACACCTGATGCACTAAGGTTAGCATCTCATCACACACTGATCCATTCAGATACACCTGAGGCACTAAGGTTAGCATCTCATCACACACTGAACAACCATTCAGATACACCTGAGGCACTAAGGTTAGCATCTCATCACACACTGATCCATTCAGATACACCTGAGGCACTAAGGTTAGCATCTCATCACACACTGATCCATTCAGATACACCTGAGGCACTAAGGTTAGCATCTCATCACACACTGAACAACCATTCAGATACACCTGAGGCACTAAGGTTAGCATCTCATCACACACTAATCCATTCAGATATACCTGATGCCCGTTAGCATGTGATCTGTGAGAGTACCATGTGTGAGAGAAAGATTCATATAAAGATAGCCTGGACATCCTTCTACTTTATTATTTCCCATGTATTAACTTTACTTTTTGGGACGCAACAATCACAAAGAAAGTCCTGGAGGGACTGGTTAGAGAGTCACAGATAAACACCTTCCACCCTGTGAAGTGGGAACACTGGGATCCTAGCTCACCCCCTTCCCCCCAACCCCCAACCCCCCCATCACTTACTTTAACTCTTCCTGTCCCATTAAAGTTACTAACCATAGACCTTTCTGGTGTCCCTGAGCTCCCTTGTCTTGTAGGTTCCTCTGAGCTGCCGTAGGCGTCCTCCTGCTGCGGACGTTCTGGACTCCAGCGGCAACAGCTACTACTACTCGTCTCATCACTATCACCGCTCCCTCTCTCTCTCTTCATCTCCCTCTATCCCTCTCTCCAACACGGTCTCAGCAGATGTGTGTCTAACATGAGTCTGGTCCTGCTGGAGGTTTCTGCCTGTTAAAGGAAGTTTGTCCTCTCCGCTGTAACTAGCTAAATACTGTGAGGTGCAATTCTCATGGTGGATTAAGGTGGGGTCAGACTGAGTCCTACCCGGTCTTGGTGTTGGGTCTCTGTTCATAATTTGACATAGAGTGGTCTAGACCTGCTCTGTTTGTAAAAGCGTCTTGAGATAACGTTTGTTGTGATTTGGGGCGATACAAATAAAGGTTGATGATGATGAAGGGAGGAGTAACAATCGTACCTCTGTTTCCACCTGGAAGTGCCACTGCAGTGTCCCATCGCTCTGCTCACAGCGCACACTCAGGTCTTCATCACAGGAGACACTGACATCATCCACCTGTTCTGATACCTGTTCAGGGACACACAGTGACGCACGGATCAATAAAGACGGTATAGTGATGACCCACAGAGTCCAGGAGGGGGCGACTCCTCTGCCTGTGGGGGAGTCACAGAGGCCTGGTACTCACAACGTGCACTTCGTTGCTGCTGTTCCTGTACTCCTCCAGCAGCTTCTCGCTGTAGCACATCAGACCCTGCTCCTCAATGTTGTGTCTGATCTCCTTCTCCTCTGCAGCTCGCATCATCCACTCCTGCAGCTCCTCCATCGTGTGAGCTTTGGGACACCTGATGCCGTACTCACATGTTTGTGGTCTGCAAAGGAGAGTGATTATTAAAGCACAGAATGAAGAATGAGTCATCCCAAACACTGCTGTAACAGTACAGAGGGTTCAAACACTGCTGTAACAGTACAGAGGGTTCAAACACTGCTGTAACAGTACAGAGGGTTCCAAAGCTGCTGTAACAGCACAGAGGGTTCAAACACTGCTGTAACAGTACAGAGGGTTCAAACACTGCTGTAACAGTACAGAGGGTTCAAACACTGCTGTAACAGTACAGAGGGTTCAAACACTGCTGTAACACTACAGAGGGTTCAAACACTGCTGTAACAGCACAGAGGGTTCAAACACTGCTGTAACACTACAGAGGGTTCAAACACTGCTGTAACAGCACAGAGGGTTCAAACACTGCTGTAACAGCACAGAGGGTTCAAACACTGCTGTAACAGCACAGAGGGTTCAAACACTGCTGTAACAGCACAGAGGGTTCAAACACTGCTGTAACAGTACAGAGGGTTCAAACACTGCTGTAACAGTACAGAGGGTTCAAACACTGCTGTAACAGTACAGAGGGTTCAAACACTGCTGTAACAGCACAGAGGGTTCAAACACTGCTGTAACAGTACAGAGGGTTCAAACGCTGCTGTAACAGCACAGAGGGTTCAAACACTGCTGTAACAGTACAGAGGGTTCAAACACTGCTGTAACAGCACAGAGGGTTCAAACACTGCTGTAACAGTACAGAGGGTTCAAACACTGCTGTAACAGTACAGAGGGTTCAAACACTGCTGTAACAGCGCAGAGGGTTCAAACACTGCTGTAACAGTACAGAGGGTTCAAACACTGCTGTAACAGTACAGAGGGTTCAAACACTGCTGTAACAGTACAGAGGGTTCAAACACTGCTGTAACAGTACAGAGGGTTCAAACACTGCTGTAACAGCACAGAGGGTTCAAACACTGCTGTAACAGTACAGAGGGTTCAAACACTGCTGTAACAGTACAGAGGGTTCAAACACTGCTGTAACAGTACAGAGGGTTCAAACGCTGCTGTAACAGCACAGAGGGTTCAAACACTGCTGTAACAGCACAGAGGGTTCAAACACTGCTGTAACAGCACAGAGGGTTCAAACACTGCTGTAACAGTACAGAGGGTTCAAACACTGCTGTAACAGTACAGAGGGTTCAAACACTGCTGTAACAGCACAGAGGGTTCAAACACTGCTGTAACAGTACAGAGGGTTCAAACGCTGCTGTAACAGCACAGAGGGTTCAAACACTGCTGTAACAGCACAGAGGGTTCCAAAGCTGCTGTAACAGTACAGAGGGTTCAAACACTGCTGTAACAGCACAGAGGGTTCCAAAGCTGCTGTAACAGTACAGATGGGGGGTTTTAACACTGCTGTAACAGCACAGAGGGGGGGTTTTAACACTGCTGTAACAGCACAGAGGGGGGGGGGTTTTAACACTGCTGTAACAGCACAGAGGGGGGCTTTAACACTGCTGTAACAGCACAGAGGGGGGGTTCTAACACTGCTGTAACAGCACAGAGAGGGGGTTTAAAGGTGACATTCTGCTCTTTAAGCCTTTTAATGTAGTCCCCCTGCCTTGAGGGGCGCTGTCTCTTACTCTAATGAGTTATACAGGGAGAGTCCTGCTCCAGCTGACCATCACCAGACATGGACTCACCCTGATCCTGTTCTAAGACAGTGGGTTAGTCGTGATGCTTACCTCTCACACAGCCAGATGTCTGCCCGCGGGCCGTGTGGAGGCCGTCGTCCTCTCCACCTGGTGGTGGTGTCCTCAGAGAGTAACTGAGCATGCTCCAGAGAAGAGCAGTGTTTGTAGAAGCTCTCGGGGGAGGACAGGACCAGGAGGCAGACTTTGCAGTACATGGTCCCGCGTTCGGGTTGTGTGTGACCGGTCTGACTCAGCTTGAGGAGATGAGGTCGAACAGAGAGGCCGCTGTGCTCCGCCCTCCACACCGACATCTCCACGTCGCTCTGGGCCGAGCGGCAGTGACCGGCCGGGTGCCAGCAGGGCTTCCCCTGCCTGACATGGCTGCAGAATTTAAACTCACAGTTTGAGGGGAGAAGGCGCACCTGGCTGTAGACCTGCTTCCCGCTGCTCTCTGCCAGGTGGTGGACTAAGACGGGCTCCCAGGTGTGCCTTGCGTCTGATGAACAGGTGGCGTTCCATCTCTTGCGGCTCAGTTTCTTCTCATGGAAGCAGTCTCTGCATAACTCCATGAACCCCCCTGGGAACTGTTGGAGGATGCTTTCAGCGGTCCGTTCAGGCGTGAGCAGAGTGGGCTCAGACTCGACCACGAGTCTGATGAACTGGTCTCTGTCCAGGTCCAGGTCTCTGACATGGTTCCAAACAGTCGCCTCCTCGAAGCTTCGAGCAAACGTGCATTTTTGTCCGTGTTGAGAACACCCGAAGCCCTCAGAGAAGAACATACACTCCTGGTAGAAGACATTACGTCCAAACTGTCCTGATGTGGGCCGCTCAGAGACCGGGCGCCACAGCTGAGAGGTCTTGGATTTGGCTAAAAGAAGATTTCTCCTACATGTATGACCGACAGAGCGAACTGTGAAGGTGATATCCTTCTCTTTGGTGCAACATAACTCACACGCTGCCTTCAAATCCAGAGTGTCCAGCAGGTCAGTGAGAGGTCCAGAGCCGTCAGAGACCCTCTCAGAGACCCCCTCAGAGACCCTCTCAGACTGAGCGATCAGGTGACAGAGGAGCCCATGGTCCACTCTGTGTTGCTTCTCAAAGGTCCACACGGCGGCCTCCTCTTGGCTCCGGGCGAAAGAGCAGCGGTTCTTGTGTTGGGTGCATCCAAAGCCCTCCTTGAAGAAGTAGCAGACCTCATAGCGGCTGGGGTTCGGGAAGGTGGGGCGCTTGCAGACCGGTCTCCATGTGCTGCCGTCCTTCACTCTGCAGAGCAGCAGACCGTGCTCACATCGGTGCTGCACGGACCTTAACGCGTAGGTGATTTCTCCGTGTTTGATGCAGCACTGACCGCACGCCAGCCGGAGGTCATACGTGGACAGAAGGGGCGCCAGTTTGGTCTCATTGGCTGACATGATGAAACTCTCATACTGATGAAGGCGGCAGCTGGACGGAGGCGAGACTGAACGCACGCCGGTGTGTTCGCCCTGCAGACTGGACGCACGCCGGTGTGTTCGCCCTGCAGACTGAACGTACGCCGATGTGTTCGCCCTGCAGACTGGACGCACGCCGGTGTGTTCGCCCTGCAGACTGGACGCACGCCGGTGTGTTCTCCCTGCAGACTGGACGCACGCCGATGTGTTTGCCCTGCAGACTGGACGCACGCCGGTGTGTTCTCCCTGCAGACTGGACGCACGCCGGTGTGTTCTCCCTGCAGACTGGACGCACGCCGATGTGTTTGCCCTGCAGACTGGACGCACGCCGGTGTGTTCGCCCTGCAGACTGGACGCACGCCGGTGTGTTCGCCCTGCAGACTGAACGCACGCCGGTGTGTTCGCCCTGCAGACTGGACGCACGCCGGTGTGTTCTCCCTGCAGACTGGACGCACGCCGGTGTGTTCTCCCTGCAGACTGAACGTACGCCGGTGTGTTCGCCCTGCAGACTGGACGCACGCCGGTGTGTTCTCCCTGCAGACTGGACGCACGCCGGTGTGTTCGCCCTGCAGACTGGACGCACGCCGGTGTGTTCTCCCTGCAGACTGGACGCACGCCGATGTGTTCTCCCTGCAGACTGGACGCACGCCGGTGTGTTCGCCCTGCAGACTGGACGCACGCCGGTGTGTTCGCCCTGCAGACTGGACGCACGCCGATGTGTCTGAAAGAGACGAGAGGAAAGGAAAGACGTTTATCAGTATTTCACTTCACAGACTTTATTCTTCTTCTGAACACTTTGAAAGCTCTCCACAGACTGACCTCAGATCTGCCTGAGAAACAGACCCAGACCCAGACCCACAACCAGAACCAGACCCACAACCAGACCTACAGACTGACCTCAGATCTGCCTCAGAAACAGACCCACAACCAGACCTACAGACTGACCTAAGTATGAACCAGAACTCTTGAACCAGAGTCAGAGAGATGGAGTGGAATCAAACACAGCCAGCCAAACCCCCACCAACAACCCCTTTCGCAACCCGTCCCACAATCTGGCAGACAACCACAACCCGGTCAACGACCCAGCTCACAGCCTGTCCACATCAACAACTAAACTTTGAACCCCAGTGACCTCTACAAACGCTGATAACAAAGACTTTCTGCCGCCGGGAGACTCAGAGCACTTTCTCTCCTCTGTCCTCTCTACTCTCCTCTCTCCCCCCTCTCTCTCCTCCCTCCTTCCCTCCTCCCTCTCCCTCCTCTCTCCTCTGTCCTCTCTCCCCCTCTCCTCCCTCCCTCCCTCCTCTCTCCTCCCTCTCTCTCCTCCCTCCTTCCCTCCTCTCTCCTCTGTCCTCTCTACACTCCTCTCTCCCCCCTCTCTCTCCTCCCTCCTTCCCTCCTCCCTCTCCCTCCTCTCTCCTCCCTCCTCCCTCCCTCCCTCCATCCTATCTCCTCCCTCTCTCTGTGTCTGTAGATAACACCTTCTGTTTAATGCCCTCATGTTGGATGTGATTAAATACTGTGACCGTGTAATCAGCGGACTCTGGAAGCTCCACACTGATAAACAGACTTCTTACAGAGGCCACGCCCCCTTCTTTCAGGCGCCAGTTTGGTGTCATGGTGAAGTCCTGCACCCCGTGTACAGAGCTAATGATCCCCTTCACTGCGTGTCATTCCCCCCTCACTGTCCAATGGTCCTGGGTGATCCAGCGTCCTCTCCATAAACCCAGAACAGACTAACTGCACCTGTCCACAGAGGTGTCCCTGACTCCCTGTCCCCCTGTCTGTCTGACTCACTGTCTCCCTGTCTCACTGTCTCCCTGTCTCCCTGTCTCAGTGTCTCTCTGCCTCCCTGACTCACTGTCTCCCTGTCTCCCTGCCTCCCTGTCTCACTGACTCACTGTCTCCCTGTCTCCCTGCCTCCCTGTCTCACTGTCTCCCTGTCTCACTGTCTCCCTGCCTCCCTGTCTCACTGTCTCTCTGCCTCCCTGACTCACTGTCTCCCTGTCTCCCTGCCTCCCTGTCTCACTGTCTCCCTGTCTCCCTGCCTCCCTGCCTCCCTGTCTCACTGTCTCCCTGTCTCCCTGCCTCCCTGTCTCACTGTCTCCCTGTCTCCCTGACTCACTGTCTCACTGTCTCTCTGCCTCCCTGTCTCACTGTCTCTCTGTTTCCCTGTCTCACTGTCTCCCTGCCTCCCTGTCTCCCTGTCTCCCTGTCTCCCTGCCTCCCTGTCTCACTGTCTCCCTGTCTCCCTGCCTCCCTGTCTCACTGTCTCCCTGTCTCCCTGACTCACTGTCTCACTGTCTCTCTGCCTCCCTGTCTCACTGTCTCTCTGTTTCCCTGTCTCACTGTCTCCCTGCCTCCCTGTCTCCCTGTCTCACTGTCTCCCTGTCTCCCTGCCTCCCTGTCTCCCTGTCTCCCTGTCTCCCTGACTCCCTGACTCCCTGACAGCTCAGGTTGTTAATCTAAGAGAACACCACAGAAGTGTGACCCCATAGAAGCAGACGGACAGGCAGGTATCATTCTGAGCAACACAACAGTTAGCCTGTTAGCATGAAGAGACTCAGCTGGTCTGTTTTAGATGGTGCTATATTTCATCACAGATGGATTCACTGAATCAACACGTGAGAGGAGATAAGCGCGAGTAGCAAAGACATTTCAACACGGCTTTAAAATCCTTTTGAAAAAAAATTTAAAAAAAAAAAAAAAAATTGAAAAAAAAAAAAAAAATTGAAAAATAAAATTTGACAAAAAAAAAAAAGATTTTTTTTGGGAAAAAAAAACATTTCGAATTTTTTTTTTTGAAAAAGAACATTTTGAATTTTTTTTTGACAAAAATAATTTTTACAAAAAAACCTTGACAAAAAAGTTAACCCAGAGTCTGTCAAAAAAATAAAATTTCCTCAAATTTTAAATTGTGCTCCAAAAGCAGAAAAACATGAAAAGAAGTGAAAATGTTGGACCTGTAGTTATAAACATGTAAAAAGCAACGAATGAATCAACACAACAGTTAGCCTGTTAGCATGAAGAGACTCAGCTGGTCTGTTTTAGACAAGAGTACCCTACTGCAGGCAAGATGGCGCCGCCACAACATCCACACCGGAAGTCCATACCGGAAGTCCATACCGGAAGTTACAAAGCTAAAAACGTTGCAATAACACCCACACCGGAAGTCCTTCAAAAAAATAAAAGCCTTGAAAAACAGGAACGTGAACGCAAAATAAAAGCCTTCAAAAACACGTAGGTTTACGCGTAATTCTATGAACTTTTTTGCACTTACATTTTAATCGTATCAGTATTATTGACTAGTTGATTGACTCCAAAAGTGTATAGGCTGTTGAGAATTCAAGTTACTTAGAAGCCTGCACGAATCACTAAGTTATAGTGTTAACGTCTCAGCCATGCACAGCCTTTTGTTCCGAGTGTGTTGAAATACTTAAAGCTGATTATGATGCTGCCGTGATGACATCTGCATATGCCTCTCTTGTTTTGTCTGGGTCATATGTTATTTTATGTTGTGTTAGCCTGACTGTACCTCACCTGTGGTGTGTGTCCTGCCCCTGCACACCTGCATCCCTTTGACTGATTCCCCCAGTGACCCCTCTTCCTTCCTGCACAGCTGTTCCCCACAGGTTCATTATGATAACTGTGCAGCGTGCAGGAGTCTCTTTCCATGGGGACTTGTCACATTATCTAAGTTTGCTGTAGTGTTTGTTCCAAATTACCTTGCATGCTGTCTGCCTATGTGATCACATGTATAGATTAATGAATGAATGAAATACAGATCCAGAGTAGATCCACAGTCACGAGAGAAGAGCAGAGTGTTATCTATGGTGCAGGGGCGAGTGGAGGAGGAAAATGTAGAGGTGTGTGGTGACTGTTTCTTTTTTAACATAATTTGTAACACGTTCCAATGACACAGTGACAGGGGTGTTCATTAACCACAAGAACAAACGGAGGGAATGGTTTCTCCTTCTATTTTGAGACATTAGATGGGCGTAAACACTCTGAGCTTGTCAAACAGTTTAATTCAGATTGACTGCTTGATGCATGTACACCAATGTCTTAACAAGATCACTTTATTTGGCGTCCATGAAAACATTGAAGTTGGAACCTTCAATTAGAATGACTAGAAAAACTGCAAATGTATACATAGCTACTGTTTCTTTCCATCCAACCCCTACTTGAAATGTAGAATTATACTTTATTTTATGTTCTTTTAATGTTATATGTATGATGTCTTAACCCTTTTGTATTGATAATGTTGTACTTGAAAAAGAACAATGCACTTTTGCTATTACAAACTCCAAATCAACATAAAATATTAGGACTAAAATATTTCAACTTGAGGCACCACTGTCAGCCACTGATGATAGATGTACAGTACACATTTCTGGGGAGCCTCTGTTGTTTTTGTGGTGAATATAGATCTCTGTGTACAGCTTGAGTGTATTTTCCCTCTTACTTACAGTCTTCTCCTTCTCATCCCCTCCCCCCACACACACTAACACTCTACATTATTCTGTTCTTCATACACAGCGGGATCTCTCTCACTCACTCTCTCTATCACAATTAGCTTTCTGCTAATTGATTTAGCAGCGACAGACTAATGCAATCAATACGCTACACGAAGAAGAAACTTCCAGTTCGAAGCATCCGGCATTGGGTAGAGGGGGTTAAAGAATCACTTCCGGTATGGACTTCCGGTGTGGATGTTGTGGCGGCGCCATCTTGCCTGCAGTAGGGTGCCTCTCGTTTTAGATGGTGCTATATTTCATCACAGATGGATTCACTGAATCAACACGTGAGAGGAGATAGGCGCGAGTAGCAAAGACGTTTCAACACGGCTTTAAAATCCTTTTGAAAAAAAAATTGAAAAAAAAAAAATAATTGAAAAAAAATTTGACCAAAAAAAAAAAGAATTTTTTTGGGGGAAAAAAAACATTTTGAAATTTTTTTTTGAAGAAAAACATTTTGAAATTTTTTATTGAAAAAAACATTTCGAATTTTTTTTTTTTGAAAAAGAACATTTTGAAATTATTTGTTGAAAAAAACATTTCGCAATTTTTTTTTGAAAAAAAACATTTCGCAATTTTTTTTTGAAAAAAAACATTTCGCAATTTTTTTTGAAAAAAAACATTTTGAATTTTTTTTGAAAAAAAACATTTTGAATTTTTTTTTTGGAAAAAAACATTTTGAATTTTTTTTTTGGAAAAAAACATTTTGAATTTTTTTTGGACAAAAATAATTTTTACAAAAAAACCTTGACAAAAAAGTTGACCCGGAGTCTGTCAAAAAAATTAATTTTCCTCAAATTTGAAATTGTGCTCCAAAAGCAGAAAAACATGAAAAGAAGTGAAAATTTTGGGCCTGCTGTTATAAACATGTAAAAAGCAACGACTGGATCAACACGTGAGAGGAGATAAGCGCGAGTAGCAAAGACGTTTCAACACGGCTTTAAAATCCTTTTGAACTCAAAAAGCCGTGATCGCAGAGATCGCCCGGTGTTTTGGTTTAAACGGCGACCCTGTTAACTGGAGACTCTCAGCCGGATGCATCCCTCATAAACGTCTTTAGACCATCATTAAATATCTGATGAGGATATTTTGAAATCTTAATAAAAACTAAACTAGTTTGGATTCCCAGGAACTCCCTCTGTGTTTCAACAGCCCTCCTGCAGAGACCTCAGGGTGACAGGAACCCCTCCAGGCTTCATGTGGAAACCTGACTTTAGACAGCCTGTTGAACCACGTGAGGTCCCTGTGTGTCCGCTAGATGGCGCTGCTGAGCTTCATCTGAAACAATAGGCGCTCAGCTGGGCAGAGTGACGTCACACAGCACATTATCAGGAAGTGATATTTTAATGAGAAATTAAACTTTAATTAAAATAACTTCATCAACAACCAGCTGTTCACACAGAGGTAAACAACAACAACAACAACAACTCTAATAACAACAACAACAACAACAACTCTAATAACAACAACAACAACTCTAATAACAACAACTACTATTATTATTAGCACTATAACAACAGCTATTATTATCACTACAGCAAACATAACAACAACAACATTTATAACAACAACATCAACACTGATCAGAGGAGAAGACTCACCGTCCTGTCTGTCTGAATGAAGAGGTGATCCCGCGCAGACTCAGTGACCTCCTGGTGGTTCAGGTAACAGACTGACCCTCAGAGGCAGCGCGTGCTCTCCCCGAGCTCAGGTGAATGAAGATCAACCCTCGAGCCGCAGCCTCGCGCTGTGTGAGGGGAGTGGTGTGTGTGAGTGTGTGTGTGTGTGTGTGTGTGAGAGAGAGTGTGTGTGAGTGTGTGTGTGTGTGGAGCTCTTAATTAAGTTTCGTTTCTGCTGCTTGGCGTCAAGTGCAGCGTTGCGCATGCGCCCTTCCTGTTTAGATGAAGTCTCATGCGGCGCTCCCAGCTGAGAGGAAGAGTCTTCTTCAGAAACACTCTTCCTCAGGAGGAGGTGTGGGAAGGGGACTTACTCTGATCCAGATTATATGAGACCAGAAGGTTCAGGTATCAGACTCAGAGGTTTGTTAAATCACTCAGAACCAAACACCAACGACCCCTTAAAGGGACACTACGGGTCGTTAGAAGCAGTGATGGTTCTCACTCTGAAAGGTTCCTGTGGGATCCTCACGGACTACAGATGTTCTGATCTCTGCAGCTGTGGGGCGGGCAGGAAGGAGCCCAGTCCAGGGTCACAGAGCACCTCGGTCTTCTTCAGGGACGCCGTAATCTCTACTCTGTGTCAGGAGTGCAGACCCTGTCTCCTGTCAGCTCTCTGAAGACCAGAACTAAACTCACAGAGACCAGAACCAAACTCACAGAGACCAGAACCAAACTCACAGAGATCAGAACTAAACTCACAGAGACCAGAACCAAACTCACAGAGACCAGAACCAAACTCACAGAGACCAGAACTAAACTCACAGAGACCAGAACAGAGACCAGAACTAAACTCACAGAGACCAGAACCAAACTCACAGAGACCAGAACTAAACTCACAGAGACCAGAACCAAACTCACAGAGATCAGAACTAAACTCACAGAGACCAGAACCAAACTCACAGAGACCAGAACCAAACTCACAGAGATCAGAACTAAACTCACAGAGACCAGAACTAAACTCAGACCAGAACTAAACTCACAGAGACCAGAACTAAACTCACAGAGACCAGAACTAAACTCACAGAGACCAGAACAGAGACCAGAACTAAACTCACAGAGACCAGAACTAAACTCACAGAGACCAGAACCAAACTCACAGAGACCAGAACCAAACTCACAGAGATCAGAACTAAACTCACAGAGACCAGAACCAAACTCACAGAGACCAGAACTAAACTCACAGAGACCAGAACAGAGACCAGAACTAAACTCACAGAGACCAGAACAGAGACTAGAACTTAAGTCACAGAGACCAGAACTAAACTCACAGAGACCAGAACCAAACTCACAGAGACCAGAACCAAACTCACAGAGACCAGAACTAAACTCACAGAGACCAGAACTAAACTCACAGAGACCAGAACAGAGACCAGAACTAAACTCAGAGACCAGAACTAAACTCACAGAGACCAGAACAGAGACTAGAACTTAAGTCACAGAGACCAGAACTAAACTCACAGAGACCAGAACTAAAGTCACAGAGACCAGAACTAAACTCACAGAGACCAGAACTAAACTCACAGAGACCAAACGTCATTTAGGGGTCTTTAACTCTCAGACCACAAGGTGACGGTACCACAAGGTGACGGTACCACAAGGTGACGGTCCACCACAAGGTGACGGTACCACAAGGTGACGGTCCACCACAAGGTGACGGTCCACCACAAGGTGACGGTACCACAAGGTGACGGTCCACCACAATGGGGACAGTTCAGGAGGTGGTTTTGTTCAGACTGTCAGAGTACGGCTGAAGTGATCTCACATGTCAGGTATTCAACAGGTGCAGTAAACTGGAGGAGTGGCTCAGGTGAGTTCAACAAAGAGAGCCGCTGAGTAATCTAAAGAATTAGTCCTTCATTAAAGTTCAGCTGGGTCCTTTATTTCAACGTGACCTCATTAAAACCAAAACCCACAAATCCAACCGGTTCCTGAACGCAGCACCAACCTGAGAACCAGGTGTTCAAATCCAGTCTGGGCAGAAGGTTACACCACATGGTCTAGATCAGAGCTCCATGTTCCTGATGGGACTCAGAGGCCTGAAGAGGCCGTCAAGAACTGTTCTCCTGATTGAGTCCTTAATCAGCTTCACACATGAAGGGGGCGTGGCCTCTGAGTCAGTTTATCAGAGATGTTCCTGATGATGATGACACGGTCCATCCAACATGAGGGCATCAAACACAAGGTCTTATCTACAGACACAGAGAGAGGGAGGAGGGAGGGGAGGAGAGAGGGAGAGGGAGCAGGGAGGAGAGAGGGAGCAGGGAGGGAGGAGAGAGGGGAGCATGGAGGAGAGAGGGAGCAGGGAGGGAGGAAGGAGAGAGGGAGCAGGGAGGAGAGAGGGAGCAGGGAGGGAGGAGAGAGGGAGCAGGGAGGAGAGAGGGAGGAGAGAGGGAGGAGAGAGGGAGCAGGGAGGAGAGAGGGAGGAGAGAGGGAGCAGGGAGGGAGGAGAGAGGGAGGAGAGAGGGAGCAGGGAGGAAGAGGGAGGAGAGAGGGAGCAGGGAGGGAGGAGAGGAGGGAGCAGGGAGGAGAGAGGGAGGAGGAGAGGGAGCAGGGAGGGAGGAGAGAGGGAGGAGAGAGGGAAGCAGGGAGGAGAGAGGGAGCAGGAGGGAGGAGAGAGGGAGCAGGGAGGGAGGAGAGAGGGAGGAGGGAGGGAGGAGAGAGGGAGCAGGGAGGAGAGAGGGAGGAGAGAGGGAGCAGGGCAGGGAGGGAGGAGAGAGGGAGCAGGGAGGGGAGGGGAGGAGAGAGGGAAGCAGGGAGGGAGGAGAGAGGGAGCAGGGAGGGGAGGAGAGAGGGAGCAGGGAGGAGAGAGGGAGGAGAGAGGGAGCAGGGAGGGAGGAGAGAGGGAGGAGAGGGAGGGGGAGGGGAGAGAGAGGGAGAGAGGGAGCAGGGAGGGGAGAGGAGAGAGGGAGCAGGGAGGGAGGAAGAGGAGCAGGGAGGAGGAGAGAGAGGGAGCAGGGA